>NW_019416676.1:314941-326944 GCF_000390285.2 Anoplophora glabripennis | reverse complement strand
CCATCATTTTCGGAACGCATAACATCTGCCGAAGTTTGTGAAGAATTTGCACAAGTTACGTCTCTTCTTGTAAGGAACAGCATATTTTTCGTGGATTTTCCCTGCAATATCAAGTTTGTTTATAGACTCCTCAACATTACTTTCTGCTATAGAGAAGCTCTTCCGTTCACCATGCCGTTTGATGGTTGTAACACCAGCACCTTTATTGGTCAATAAAGTTGTTGAAGTGCGCCTCATACAATGTCCAGTATATGCTTCTGGATTTCCGATATTCAGGAATAAAGCAAATATTGAGGGTACCTTCGCAAATGTGTTGATTCCAACAGGCTGAGAAGTAGGTACATTTTTGATTGATTTATCTAAAAAGAATTGTGTTAGGCGAATTGGGCGCAGAGAAATATATGTTCTGCATATTTCAACAGCATTCACGCAAAATTCTTCTTCTATAATTGTAAATTCTCTTGAAATGCCCGTCTTGGTGGCAGGTATCGAAACAAGTAGGTAAGTAACTCCCAATGTCCTGTACGTCACTAATTTTCAAATTTATCGATCCGCAGCATCGACAGGTACCAGAAACCCCCATTATTAGTGCAACCTAAAATAATTCAAAGTTCACTATATACCTAACAATATATAAAAGGTAAAGAGATATTACCTTAATCATTAATATTCTTTATTGGAACCCCAGTCAAAAACTCTTCAATATGTGCTCTTTCCAATACTGCAGCTTTTTTTGCTTTGCATCCTCTCGATTCACTCTTCAAATAAGCAATCAGCTTGTTATATTTCCCAATATCTACACGTTTGTAGACCTCTATAGCCTTCAACATCGAATGGTTCGACCACATAGATGAAATTGCATATTTTTTCTTCAAATTTAAAAAATACGATAGCATGACTTCTTCATTTATTGTATTACTCTACGTATTTCCCTCTATTCGTTAAATTCGGCAAACACTTTTGCGTATTGTTCCCTGGATATCACTGGCAATAAATGGAAAATTGCTTCTTGAGCTTCTTCAGAATCAGCCACAGGAATATAATTACTTGTTCCATTTTTACCAAATTCAGATAGAACTGTTTATTAAATAAACAACGTATCTTAGCAACCAGAAGGTACAACAAAATCTACCACGTTTCATTGAGTATTAGTAAGAAATATCAAGTCGTGCGAATATTTTTTTATTAAATTCCAATAATTCTGACTACACAAATATGATTGTGATGTGATTATGGACAAAACGTTGTATTGCATTCTTATTTTAACTGCCTTTTATGCACATAAGAATATTAAATGCTCGAACTACGTTCTCGAGTTTAAACATTCGTGTGGATAAAATGCTACTTAAAACAATTATACAATTAATAACTATTATATCCAGGATGTAATTTTCAATTAATGTCAATTTTTCAAGTACGCAATCTAGCGACAAAAACAACTATTTTCTAGATAAGCCTAAAGCTAGAGAGCTGAATAAAACCTATAACAAGGGTGCTTAATCTTAGATAAAACGTATTACTGAAACATTAACCAAGCTATAAAAATCTACATTTATCTTAAATATTAATCATTAGAACCATTTTACTGATAATTTATTATTACTTGCAACAAAACAAATTATTTATTTATTTTTTATTTTGTAAGTTTTCATTGTGTTTAAAAGGAAAAACCAGCAAAAGATGTTGGTAATGTCAAAGTTTTCTAACGACAAATAGTTTAAGGTTGAAAAGTGGTTCTAAATTATTAATATACCTCTGTATGTTTTAAATTTTATGTACTAAAGTAATGTATTTTACACAGAGAATAGTGATGCAAGTATATTTAATTGTGTTTTTCCAAAAAAAACAGTTCTAAATGGACCATGCGTCGTTAGAAGTATAGGAAAACTATAGAGAAATGTCCTCTTTCTGAACAAAGCGTTATATTTTCGTTAAATTAGTATGATTAGATTCAATTTAATTACTTGCAAGACATTGTTGTTCTAGATATATTTTCCCGAACATGGATAAATTCATACAATTCCAACTAAAACTAAATGCTGGCAAAGATAAATCAACTTGCACTTGAATAAAATTTTATATTCCTGTTTAAGACTAAACTGGTTTATGTAGAAGTCCGAAAAGGTTTATGATAAATGCTTTTCAACAAATTATTACACTCTAGACGTAAAAGTGATTTCAAATAAACTTGATTTAAAACTAATTGACCTGCGAACATCTTTCATAAAACTTGTATAAAACTGGACCCAGACTAAACGACATTTAAATTGTTGTTTGTGATTATACAACCCTCTAGGGAAAATTTCGGACATAAATATATCTTTTTTTAGAATCTCTGAGAAAATGGCCGCTGGTGTACCAAACGGACAGAGAATGTGTAAAAAATTTCTTCGAAGTGGACCTTTCCACACCGGACGACGAGAAAATTGTGATAGCAAAAGACACCGCCGTCATCATACCCATCATGGCGATCCACAGGGATGCCAACTACTTCCCTCAGCCGGAGAAGTTCAACCCCGAAAGGTTTAGCGAGGAAAACAGGGGTGAAATTCTGCCTGGGACTTATATGCCGTTTGGAACAGGACCTCGGAAGTGCATAGGTATATTTTGTTATTTCTTAAGTGTATTTAGCGAAAAAAGTAGTTGAAAATCATATTTTTTCTGGTAATTTTTAGGTTCCAAATTGGCGCTCTTGGAGATCAAACTGTTATTCTTCCACTTACTATCAAAGTTCGACCTGGTGCCGACAGAAAATACCAAAATTCGGGTGGAGGTTGGACCTAACCAATTTGATGTTAATGGTGCAACCAACACATTCCTAGGCTTGAAGCCTAGGATAGTTACCAGCCTCTAGTTTGCCAAAGAAAAACATGAAAGGAAAAAGTTTAATATAGATCTTGATACTAGCATATTATTTCTAATACATAATCTGAATCAATCACTGCTGAGAGCATTTATGTGTAAATTATGTACTTTTCTAAAAAAAAATAATAAAAAATAAATTTTATAGAAATTATTGCGATTCATAGTTTAGTGTTGAGAAGATGGCGATTTCCTTGTTCTATTACTCTTACTAAAACTGTGATTTCTTGTTTATTTATAAAACGCCGACCTTAAACATGTTTTATATGGGTCTTGATCTTTTTGAATTTATNGTTTCTTCTAGTAAAATGGACCAAAATAAACACTTTTTGTTCTTTGACAAAAAATTTGAAAAATGCTTCGTTTCCAAGATATTTACAATTTAATGTGAATAAAGTGACGAATTCGACAAAGTTTCGGAATATTTTTCCCAAAAACCACTGAGTTTAATTCTAAAAAAGCATAATAATCGGCAGATTTTCTACTTTAAGATATATTTTTTTGGTATGGGTCAATCATTTTATTAAAAGTCTAAAGCGAATAAAAAACGGCTTTTAAAGAAAATTATGATAACACTTCAAATTAAAATTTTATTTTTACAATATCTTGGATCAGATTATATTTACACTAAACATTATTATAATTTTTTAAAATCGATGTATGTTAACAGTAAAAATGTTCAAAAGATCATTCTGTTTTTGTATTTTTTTAGAATTAAAATCTGTTCAGTGGTTTTTGAGAAAAAAATTCCGAAAGTTTGTCGATTTCATCACTTTTTTCACATTAAATTGTAAATATCTCGGAAACGAAACATCTTTCGCAAAATGTGTTTATTTTGGTCCATTTTACAATCAAAAACTGTTTTCAAAGCCATTCGGCGAGTAATTTTTTTTACAACTTTTTTGTTTATAACAATTGACTGACCACGCCGAAAAATGTAAAAAAATATGTAAATTATCAAAAAAATACATTTTATAAAATAAAAGATGTTTCATGCTGAATTTTTTTGTTTTAAAAATTTAGTCGGTTACCTTCATTTAGAAGCATCTTTTTAGGGGTGAACCGCTCGCCTAGTAGATGTTTTTAAAATTCGATACCAAAATGGTATACAAAACTGTGAACTAATGCATATTGAGCCCATTTATCACATGTTGGCCAGCAAAATGCACACGCTATATAATTAAAAAATATATTTCACTATGTGGTACAAAATTTATTATCTTAATGATGAATAAGGAGTACAACATTTTTTATGGCATGTTCTGATTCATATTAAGAATTAAATTACAATGTTGATACTAGTGTGTCTAGTATTATCTTGTGTAAAACAAGGCCAACGAAGTTAAATTGGCTAAATGAGTAATTTTACCTCTGTCTGTGTCTCTCAGTCACTTAAACCGAAAACGGAAAATAATTAATAATGAAGGTATGTGTCTGTAAAGGATACCGTACACTATCAGTTTGCGTATCTAACACAATCAGATCTCTTTCTTGCTATTAAATTAATTTTAAACAAATAGAGGAACTAACAATAATAACAAATGTAAAGTATGAACAATTTATAAGAATAAAAGTCGTTATCCTTTTAGATACGTTGGGATTTACATCTTTATGAAACCCGCGCTCCTAGTAAGAGACCTAGACTTAATAAAGAGAATATGCTCCGAAGAATTCGACCATTTCACGGACAGAGTAACAATTTTCGACAAAAAATTCGACAAGGTTGTAGGCAACAACCTTACAAGTCTTAAAGGTATACATACACGCATACGCGTTGTTATAACCTCAAAAACAACAATTTGATCTGTTACAGGGAAAGACTGGCAAGAAACTAGAATCTCTCTAAACCACCTATTCGGCGTTCCACAAATTGAGGGTGTGTTTGAATCTATATCGAACTGTGCGGAAATTTTTTCCAATTATTTCGTGAGAGAAGAGAAAGACTTGTTAGAAATTCAACTTAATGACGTGTTCTCAAGATACGAATGCGATGTGATATCCAGAGTTTGTTTCGGCATCTCCAGCAATTCTTTAGAAGATGGAAATAACGATTGTTTTAGGGCGTATAGGCAGCTGAAGAGTTTTGGTGCCTTGGAAAGGCTGAAATTGTCGCTGATACAGCTGTGTCCAATTCTAGCCAGAGTGAGTGTAATGTAAAAATGTCAATAGTCGTATTTTTTCTGCTTAAGATAATCTTTAACACATCCTTTAGCTACTTTGTCACTTTTTTTTAAATAAACCAGTTAAAATGTTCCATATTAAAAATTCAAACCAATCTTTTTGTTGCATTTTTTATTCGTAGTAATACAGGGTGTTTCTTAAATAGAGATCAACAATCCAGGGGCGAATTCTGTGACCAAAAATAAGTGTTTTTTGTTTTTTGTTACATAAATGTGGGGTCTTAGGACAGCTATTGTCCTACAGCGTGTCAAATATTTAAAAAAGAATCAGTTTTTAATTTTTAATTTCTAAACCGGGCCACAGAATTCGCACCTGGATTTCTGATATCTACTTAAGAAATTCCCTGTATACAAAAATAACAAAATGTTTATTTATCCACTTATTTTATTCCTTGTTGCTAATTATTCATATTTTTTAAAAACAATGTTGTAGATGTTCATGTCCGCTTTTTTAAGATTCTTCAGATAAAAGTATTTGCCACCTCCAAAACAGACTTCTACAAGAAGATGGTGGCGGAAGCCTTGCAAGGCTGCAAAGTAGGAAATAAAAACAGGAACAATTTCCTGAATTACATAGTAAGTGCTAGTAAAGGAAGAGTAAAAGACGAAAATGGAAAAACGAAAGGGGATCGAACTGTAGTATTCGCAGATGATGAAGCAGAAGGTGGAGACTTAGGGGACCATCCTAAGAAAGAGTGGGAAGAGAATGAATTAACAGCCCATGCTGTGATGTTTTTAAATTCACGTAAGTACCGAACTTACAGAAAAAAATTGTTTTGTTATTTCACTTTATGAGCTCTCGTCAATTGTAGATGTCTTGTTTTTTTACTTGTAATTTTTTTATTTTGAAGAGAAAAGTTTGAAGACAAAGTTAATAATTGAATCTAGCCAAGTGCATGTAGTTATGGCAAAAAGATCTCTTAATAATGTCTACAAAGTCACTTATTTGAAGAGAAAAGGTTTTGCTGGTATTGTGGTAAAACACTATAAAAACTTTTGCTATAGGGTAAAAATTGAATCTCTAGCTACCATAATAAGAAGATGGTCTTGCAACAACACACAAAAGTTTAGCAGAAAAATCTTTTAACCACTAATAGGTTCCTCTAGCAAAATATGTTTTATTATGACAGCAGGGTAACCTTTCTAGAACTTGTTTAAAGCAGATATTTTGTTAGTTAATTTTAACTCTAAACGTTATTTTCTAATTTTGCAGATACTGGGATAGAAGCTGTTTTATCGGCTAGCAGTTTTCTAGCGTATGAACTAGCTTTAAACCCGTCAATCCAAGTAAAGCTCCAAGAAGAAATCGACAATGTACAAAGCGTAGAAAATCCCGTAACTTACGAAACAATCTGTAAAATGAAATATTTGGATTGTGTCGTTCTAGGTAATTTGGCAGCTGTTAGAACGTTTGAAAATCTCAAATAACAATTTATGATTTTTAATAACCCACAGGACTTTCATAAAAACTGTTTATAAAAATATTGACAGTGGCAGTAATCATATAAAGGTATTATCTCAAAAAGGGCCTAGACAATAACGATCTTGCAGGAGAATATCAAATAACCTTTATAAAACTTTTTTCGAAAACTGTCTATAAAAGTTTACTTTTGCATGATTTTATTAAGTCAAAACAACATTTTTTTGTCTATAGAACGCAAAAGTCTTTTATCCACAATCATATTATAATTGGACTTTTATCCACACATATGAACCGTCTAGTGATATTTTATCCACTAGTGGAATGATAGTATATTATGTTACTAGGAGTAGAAGGCGATCATTATTGCTCGCCGAGGCTGAGCAAATTGGGCAAAACACATAATGAGCCTTCCACTCCGAGTGACATATACTATTTTTTCTTCAAGCGTGAATATAAAAANCTGTAGTCTACAGCTCGAGGAAGAAATGAATTCTCTCTGCCCGTTTCTTTTACAGTCAAATATATTTCTAAGGTGTTTATAACCAAGGCTACATAAAAGTTACAATTTTGCTGGTTTTGAATTATTATTTCTAATTAAGTGATTTTTAAATAAAAAGTGCTAGAATGATGGCTATACACCTAAAAAGTCAAACGTTTTTACAAGAGAACAAGTCAACAATTTTCTCGTTCAGGCACCTGATAACACATATTTGCTAACGAACGTAGTGACGGTCTTAGGCATTGCAGGAGCATGCCGTTTTGATGAGTTATGCAAATTTACTTTGGACAACGTTAATTTCAAAAATTTCGATAACATTATTGTAGTTACAATTCCAGATTCTAAAAATGGTATGTCACGTACGTTTACAATTATTTCTCGTCTGGGTTCTGTTTCTCACCTAGAAATTCTCAAGAAATATATCAAGATTAGATTGGAAAGTAAAATAGAAATTTTACGCTTTTTTATACGCTATCAAGCAGGTACATGTTACAATCAACCAGTCGGCAAGAATACCCTTTCTATGATTCCTAATAAGATTGCACAGTTTTTAAAATTAAAACATCCTGAAACATAGACAGGCCATTCATTCCGAAGAACATCGGCAACGTTACTGGCTAATACAGTTGATGTATTAGCAATCAAGGTGGGTGGAAATCAGCCACAATTGCAGAAAGTTATGTTGCTGACAGTTTCAGTAACAAAAAAGAAATAGCCAACAGGATTTTTTACAGTGATACTTCAACTCAAGGTTCTAGTTTCTAGGTCTTAATGGATCAGTCATATAATATTGAGCCTTCGGTGACTGAAATGGAGTGGTCAAATCATTTTGAGAAAAATTTGGTAATTAGTAAACGCGATGGGAATAATTATCCAGATTTTATAAATGTTACTGAATGTAATAACTGTACAATTACTATTAATATTCATTCATAATAATGAATAAAATGTAATGTTCATAAAATATTTCTATTTATTTGTTCATAAAATATGCATTTACAAATCGAAATCGCTGTTTTTTCCTAAGGAGATAAAGTTACCTAACTTACCTCCCGTTGTCCACAGCAACTTCCACTTCTACGGTAAAATCCACTTACCTCCTTAAAAACAATGTATTAATAGTCTATTTACTATAGTGGGAGNAGGTTACACGCAGCTTTTCTAATCTGACATTAGATGGCGCCTTGCGCCACGACATTTTGTGCGGGCATTTTAATAATGAAGTAATAACAGATGTATCTACGATCCTGGAGTGGGAACCAGCCCTCCAGTCATTGTTATTCCTGAGTCGATATGCTGCTAGCCGCGCTTCTCTTTCCACCACTATATGCAGCGGTGGTAGATTTAGCATGACTTCTAGTGCAGCTGTCGGGGTCGATGCACCTACGTCTATGACACTGCCCATATGACCAATACGAAAGCATCATTATTTACAGACAATAGTTATACCAATAAAAGAGGACTGGAGACTCTATTAGTCCGAGACTGGTAAATTATACTTAACTGCAACGTGCTGTATAACATCTTATCTGCTCCCACAGTCCTTTATGGTTCATGAAATAAAAATTAAGTGTTATTTTTTGACATTCAGTTCATTTTGACTTTATTCGAAAGTTATTATAAAGTCGCCTTGGTTGTTTGGATTTTAACTGCTTTACTGTAAACACCCAAGAGATAATAGTAAACAACTGAACACTCGGTATTTGGCTTTATTAGATGGAAACGTTACAAACTGTTACAGTCTACAGCTCGAGGAAGAAATGAATTCTCTCTGCCCGTTTCTTTTACAGTCAAATATATTTCTAAGGTGTTTATAACCAAGGCTACATAAAAGTTACAATTTTGCTGGTTTTGAATTATTATTTCTAATTAAGTGATTTTTAAATAAAAAGTGCTAGAATGATGGCTATACACCTAAAAAGTCAAACGTTTTTACAAGAGAACAAGTCAACAATTTTCTCGTTCAGGCACCTGATAACACATATTTGCTAACGAACGTAGTGACGGTCTTAGGCATTGCAGGAGCATGCCGTTTTGATGAGTTATGCAAATTTACTTTGGACAACGTTAATTTCAAAAATTTCGATAACATTATTGTAGTTACAATTCCAGATTCTAAAAATGGTATGTCACGTACGTTTACAATTATTTCTCGTCTGGGTTCTGTTTCTCACCTAGAAATTCTCAAGAAATATATCAAGATTAGATTGGAAAGTAAAATAGAAATTTTACGCTTTTTTATACGCTATCAAGCAGGTACATGTTACAACCAACCAGTCGGCAAGAATACCCTTTCTATGATTCCTAATAAGATTGCACAGTTTTTAAAATTAAAACATCCTGAAACATAGACAGGCCATTCATTCCGAAGAACATCGGCAACGTTACTGGCTAATACAGTTGATGTATTAGCAATCAAGGTGGGTGGAAATCAGCCACAATTGCAGAAAGTTATGTTGCTGACAGTTTCAGTAACAAAAAAGAAATAGCCAACAGGATTTTTTACAGTGATACTTCAACTCAAGGTTCTAGTTTCTAGGTCTTAATGGATCAGTCATATAATATTGAGCCTTCGGTGACTGAAATGGAGTGGTCAAATCATTTGGAGAAAAATTTGATAATTAGTAAACGCGAGGGGAATAATTATCCAGATTTTATAAATGTTACTAAATGTAATAACTGTACAATTACTATTAATATTCATTCATAATAATGAATAAAATGTAATGTTCATCAAATATTTCTATTTATTTGTTCATAAAATATGCATTTACAAATCGAAAGCGCTGTTTTTCCTAAGGAGATAAAGTTACCTAACTTACCTCCCGTTGTCCACAGCAACTTCCACTTCTACGGTAAAATCCACTTACCTCCTTAAAAACAATGTATTAATAGTCTATTTACTATAGTGGGAGCAGATAAAAGTTGGTTGTATATGAAAGTTTCACTCGGTTTCAAAAATACAATACCCACGTACATTTACAGCCACGAAATTTGAATAATTCTAAATATTTCGAATTTTCACCCCCAAAAACGGCGGTGACAACATTTTTAAAATTATGGCGATGTTTCGCATGGTACTAGCTATGTCTTGTACACATTTAGTTTCGCGCAACTATGTACGTTTTCAGCCACTAATATTCAAAATTAATAAAAAAATACTGATTACCTAATTACAATAAAAAAATGCGTAATACATTTGCGATATACATATTTAATAAATTCATCAACTTCATAAATTAACTCACTGACTGTATAAAGCTGCAATTAGCAATTTTAACAGAGAGTAAAAAAGGTAAAATCAGACACATATTATTAAAATGATGGCAGCAACTGAGAAAAAATAAATAAATCTGAGAAAAATACTGTACCTACATTTAGAATTTAATAAAAATAATGTATTATATTGTATATTTTTTAAATCTATATATGAATCAAAATACTGAGTGGTGTCGAAATTTAAAAAAATTTCCATTCAATATCACCGTCACTGGTTCATAAATTTGTATTCAGTGAGTTTTAACTGAATTCTCGATCCAAGTTTTATCAATCTAAGTCAAACATCTGCATAGCTGTTTAAACAAATGTATTTTTTAAATCTCTTAAAATTATGATGGATCACAGTATTTATGTAAAAAACTATTATGCAAAAGACAAACATTATAAGACAAAGGAACAACTCCATAATTTATAAAAGAAATTTACAAATGTAATGGTTTCATTAAAAAAATACGTAGAATATTACATACCGCATCTACATACACTGGAAAAGTTTATACTTGTTCACTAGTTATTTAACTGTTCAATGATTGCTCGATCCAAAAAAATACATAATTTGCATTTTATGTTTTTCAGAAAATTAATTATCTATACAATTTAGAAAATAATTTGTGACGTACTTTACATCATTAAAAATATTATGCAATTGATATCTAAGTAACGAAAGGTAGATTTTGATGTTTGATGTGGTAGTACATCTCATAGTTCGCTGCTATTACAAGTTTAATATTTATGTATATGCCAACTATTTTATACAAACAAATATTAAAAGAAAGTGTGAAGGAATATTTAAAAGGTGTATGGAAAAAAATTATATATAAATAATATATTCTATTAAACAAAGTATAGTGGTGTGGAACTAAAAAATAAACAAATGAAAGGTTAGATATTTTAAAATGAGTTGAAAATCTAATAGTCCACGGGCCCACGTACAAAGAAAAAATGATTACCAGCAAGCTGTAACTTTGCGTGCAGCTTAAGTTTGACGAGTCTCCCAAGATTTGACTATGAGGAAAATTCAACAGTGGTAAGTTTTCCCGTGATTTTCAGGAAAACATGTCAATTTGGCATAAGCATGGAATGTTATGACCAGCACTTTTTTTAAGTTTAAATGAGATTTTTTTTTGAACCCCCCAAAAAATTTTTCCGACAAAAATGTTGATATTTTGAGTTTGTCCCCCACCCCAAATATGTCGATTTGGTGACATTATGGTTGGTGACGACCAGCAAGGTGATTTTTCTGGGAGGGTGTGGTAATAAGATTTGAAATTAAAGTATCTTATTGTCCGACAAAATTCTTGAGAAGTTTTTGCAGTCCGTCGCACCGAAGATGTCGACTTAACGACAACATGGTTGGTGATAACCAGCTGTCGGAGAAAAGCGTCATTATTTAAAAAAATGCAATATTAATCTGAGAATTTAATTGTCCGACAAAATTATCGTTTTTTTGCTTGTCCGACAAAATTAAACTATAAAATTTTGCGGTTTCAATACTTACGCATGATGTAGAAGAAAAATTTATATTTAATAAAAAAAATAATTGATGAATTAATTTGTTATATGATCAATACTTATAAAAATTGAGCGTTCTTATTTTTATATATGATAGTGGGGGTATTGTACTTGTCGAATATAATGTGCACTTCTTTTCTATTAAATGGTAAGTATGTCAAGATATATTTGGATATCTTGCCATATGAATCTGAAACATTTTTTAGTATGTGCAGTACGTAAATTCCTCTTGAAATGAGAAACATTTT
>NW_019416676.1:310457-314595 GCF_000390285.2 Anoplophora glabripennis | reverse complement strand
TGTTTTCGTAGTAGCTGTAGTCGCCCAGGTGCATCGAGTGTACGAAGTGGTCGGTTATATGTCAAATACTAACCTGGCGAGCTTGAACCTGAACTTGGCAACGCTGTTCCTTTAGCCGACAACTGTTCGTGACATTACGTTACAAAATTTTCCGAGCATCCGGGCATCGGCAGGGCAGCCCTCGTAGCGGGAGTTATGGGTTGATTTCCTTCATTTTTAAAAGTCGAGTAAGAAATTTTTTTTTCCGATTTTCTGTCTTTATTAAGCCTTCCGAATACGTGGTTAAAATTAATGACATTATGACTGAATCACCCTGTATACATAAATGCGAGATGGAATGCCGAGACTTCAGTTTTTGGGGTTACATGAAATCAGTTGTTTATGAAGAAACTATAAACAGCTGTTAAGAACTTTGGCAGGAGGTTTTAAAAGCTGCAAAGTCATTTCGCATTAAGGATTTATCCTTTACAAGACAATCTTTTAATAAACGCGTTGATAAATGTATAATATTTTTAAAATTGGTTTAAATTGGTTTAATTGGTTTTTCAAAAACAAAACTATGTGTAAACTGTTTGTCAAAACAAAATTGCAAATTTTAATTTAAAAAAACACAAACAAAAATTTATGCATTCATTGTACAGTTACCATTTTTTATAAAATAGTTACAATAGTTTATAAAATAAAATGTACATATAAGTTTTTTGAACAAAGAAATCATTTTGATGGAGATTAATTAAATTAGTTAGACATAATTATTTATGAATTTCAATTTCTGTTGCTCCTGTTAACAAGATAATTTTCTTATTTATTCTTCTTTATTTTTTCATTAAAAAATTAATTATTTTATAGCGGAATGAACATTAGGTACCACAAAAATAGTTATTTTTCCCATTTTTAAGGCAAATTTTCCAATCTTTTTGGCGGACAAGTATATTATTGTGTTATACATTTCAATTATTAGAGAAAAAAATCAAAACCAGATTGCTGGTTATCACCAACCATGTTGTCGTTAAGTCGACATCTTCGGGGCGTCGGACTGCAAAAACTTCTCAAGAATTTTGTCGGACAATAAGATACTTTCATTTCAAATCTTATTACCAAACCCTCCCAGAAAAATCAGCTTGCTGGTTGTCACCAACCATAATGTCACCAAATCGACATATTTGGGGTGGGGGACAAACTCAAAATACCAACATTTTTGTCGGACAAATTTTTTGGGGGGTTTAAAAAAAATATATCTTTCATTTAAACTTAAAAAAAAGTGCTGGTCATAACATTCCATGTTTATGCCAGATTGACATGTTTTCCTGAAAATCACGGGAAAACTTACCACTGTTGAATTTTCCTCGTAGTCAAATCTTGGGAGACTCGTCAAACTTAAGCTGCACGCAAAGTTACAGCTTGCTGGTAATCATTTTTTTCTTTGTACGCGGGCCCGTGGACTATAAATAGAATTACTCCAGTGGAATTAGAGGTTGAACGTGAAAAAATTATTAGTAGACATTTTATTGCACTTTATGACTGGGAAGAGTATGTAGAATGATAATATCAAAAAAGTAACTCGATAGAAGTAACGTTTAAGTTGGCAAATTATAAATAAGTGGCAAATTTACGTGTTTTTTTCACTTTTATTACTGCCCACGAAAATCTAGACGACCTATCGGAAAACTGGTCATTTTATGTTGTAAGCAATTAAATTACCTACAATTTAAAGTATCTAAAGTCATATTTCTCCAATTTGTTAATAATTGTAAAATGAAAGTCAAACGCAGAAAAATCAGTTTTTGGAAATTTTACATTATTATTGGAAAAAGCGATGGATGTTCATGAATTTATGCGAAAAACTGTCATTCCAAAGACCAACATGTGTAACAAAATCCGATTCTATTGACCGTTGAATTGTTGCTCCAGGTACTCGTTAATTAATTTCGATCGATTTTTTACAACTAATAGTTTAATTAATTATTAAACGTTAATTTTAGATGTTAATATCGTAGATGTAGGTTCTAATTGATCCAAAGAAACGATCAAAAAAACGAAAATTTCAACAAGTTGAAATTAAGTAGGACTTTACAATTAACAAAGTACAACGTACAAAACAGCGTTATAAATAAATTGTTTCAGGGTCAGGCAAAAATGATATATCGATTTTGGACGACACATCACATTTACATGTGATTGTCATGTCTAGAGAATACACAAAATTATATGTAGATCGATTTATTTATGATTCTAGTTACCGTAATACCAATATAAATAGTTGTCATCATTTTTAGCATTAGTAAGTACTGAATAAATTAGTACAGCAAACAGCAATGTCGGTGTTACTGCTATTTGCAACATTCATATTAGTGGGAATTTTTTACTATTATGTTGTCACGCCTTTAAATTACTGGAAAAGTCGTGGAGTTGAACAGGGTAACCCCATATGGTTATTCGGCCACTACTGGAAAAATTTTATAGGATGGAAAAATGGCGCTGAAACATTTCAGGAAATATACAAACAGAATCCCGATTTGAGGTAGGCCCTGAGAATTTAAATGAGCATTTTCGGAAAATTTAAATATTGTTTACTTTTTTGGTTTTAATTTTCTACTACTTTTCTTCTAGATATACTGGATTTTACCGGTTTTCCAGTCCCACTTTCGTAGTAAAAGACCCGAAATTAATAAAGAAAATGATTGTTGAAGATTTCGACACTTTTCTGAAACATCCACAGTTTATTCCTACACAGGCAGATCCCTTATGGGCAAACCATTTGTTCAATCTTACAGGTGGGTCATTTTGCTTATTGCAAATAGATGGAAATTGATTAAATATTTTATACTAACACTACCCTCATTAATTTAATTGATTTAGTAGTAAAAGTTGATCCATTTTTAGCCTGAATACCTATACAGTCTGCTGATTAGGCAAAAATAAATAAAAAAAAAACAAACAAACTAGTGACTGACTGTTTTAAGTTACTTTGGCGAGGTTTTAATTTTTTTCCAAGATGGCAAAACAGCGAAATAAACGGGTTTCTTAATATTAAAAATTATGACATTTCTTGCTCGATTTTAGGCTCAAAATGGAGATGTATTCGTACTATCCTCAACCCCTGCTTCACCAGCAACCAAATAAACGATTTGCTTCCACAAATGATAAGGTGTGCAGATAATCTCACATCACACCTTTCGAGGAAGAACCAGGAGGTAGTGACCCTAGAAATAGGAGACACTTTCTCTCGCTACGTCAGTGACGTGATAGCCACCATAGTTTTCGGGGTTACAGTGAACTCGTTTACAAACCCAAACAACAAATTTTACGAATTAAGCAATAAGATTTCGGACACGAACAGCTTCTTCAAGACCTTTGGACTAAAGCTGGTTTGGTTTGTACCCGCAATTAAAAACGTAAGTAACACAAAACATTTCTGATAGTCTGCAACTGGAGAAATGCATGTAATGTTCTCCTCCAATTTTAGACACTGACACCTTCATTTTTTCAAAAATGGCGATTAACAATTTGTGGAAAAAAAATAACGTAGATTTCAAAAAATTGTACTAAACATTTTTTAATAAGAACATTATGGCACATTAAAAAAATTCTCCCATAGAAACAATGTAATAATCTCGTTTCAGTTTGTGAAGATGCAGGTTTTCCCTGATGATGCCGCCGCATATTTCCGCAAGATTGTAGATGACAACATAAAATCTAAAAAAGAAAAAGACACAATGCCACCAAATATGTTGCATATCTTCACGGAAGCAATGAAGAACGGGCAAACACGGGAAAATATAGTAGACAATAAAGCAGAGTCCAATAGTATAGGTACATACATATTTTTTTACACAGCAGTAGCAGATTTTTAACTCTATCTTCTTAAACTCTATAAATATTTAGGTACATTTATAATTATCAAGCCACCAATGTGTTTCTGTATTACTTAAATTACACAGGCCGACAAAATTTCAAAAAAAAAAATCCAGAGATCAGACACTACGCTTCCGAAGGCATTTGGCGCGCCGAATCCGAATCTGGCCTCAGAATTGATCCATCACCCTAGGTTTCCGAGATATTCTAACCTAAAAGTGCAAAAAACACGTACTTTTGCTATATTCAAGGTTATGTAACTTGGCGAAAAAAATTTTTTTCT
>NW_019416676.1:284670-310061 GCF_000390285.2 Anoplophora glabripennis | reverse complement strand
AGAAAGTTTGGACATTTTTGGCTAGTCGCCAGTCCATAAATCGGCTTAACTCAGCTTCATACCTGCTTCTGGATTTTGTGGGCAGCAGTTCCGAACATATTTCGCTTGCTTTCTGTAAAATCTCTTCAGAATCACACATTTTCACACCCAAACTTCGGGAATTCAACAATTTTTGAAGTATCTAATCAACAAAATAAAGGAGCCGTGACGGTTGCTATGAAACTCAGCCAACTTGAAACATTGCATAATTTGGGTGACAACATCATACAAAAATCACAATCTAGAGACGCGTGTGCAAAGATGACATAACCGTGTACAAAATGTTTAGCACACGGCGTACGCAAAATACCGTTTTCAGAGCGTGTTTTCCGTGCGCAAAACCCCCTTTTGCAAGGCAGTCGTATAAAAATTTTTTAATGTAACTAACACTAACAATATCTATCCCCAATATCTAAAGATTTCAAAATATGTCACGGTTAATGGCTTAGTAATTGCTTTGATAAAAAATTATTGGTTCAAACCAATATTACATTGGTTGTAATGAGGAAGTTGCATCAAATTTTCTTTCGATGCAAAATTTATTTAAAGTACAGAAAATTACTATAAAAGTATGTTTCTATACATAAAACTCCTTTAAACTGGACTATTAATATGTAATTAATTATTGAAATATTGAATACAATTAGGTAGGACCTTTTTAGTACTGACGTCACATATGCCAATTAATAATAGGCAACCCCATAGTACACATGTAATGGAGAATTTCTCAGTATTTTTACTAGATCGATTTTCAACCTTATGTACTTTGGACATAATTGCCCAAAAAATGTCTTCTTTGTCATGACCTTAAATATCGCGATATTCTGGCAATATCAGAAATATTCAAGAAGCTTCAAACCCCAAGTGACTAATTAAAAGAATTATAGAATTTATACATACATAATGTCACACGTGTTGGTCGTTCTTAAATACTTAAATCCTTGGAAAAATAAATGAATTAGAAGTTATTCATTTTTATAGTATCTATGTAAATAGTGCACAAGGGTCAGATTCGATCTGCACAATTTCATCTATGACTATTTGTTGGGGGTTTCCTAAATATGTGACGTCACACTTAAAAAGTCTATTGATCAAGAAATTTGTGACGTCAGGATCCGGCATATGTGCTGAGGCTGCGTTTTAGTGCGTAGAGAATTATTTTGAATTTCTGTATTCTTTTATAGGAAAACTATCAATTATTAAAAATTAAAAATGTATGCACCAATTGACTTTTTACCAGGAAAGGAATTTAATAAGAGAAGAATAAAAAAATGTGCAAGTTCTCCATTATGTCCAATTATAAAAAGTACATGGAATTTGCCGAATATTTGATAATTCACATTTAAAAGTTATCCGGACTGGTATCTTTCCGACAATTTATTTTTATAATAACCACATTACGTTCACATTACATGTTCCATAGAAATAAACACGCATCATAAAAGTAATAAAAGGCATATGGTGTGCCAAACTCGCAAATATATCTTTAGAAATTCTCAAATTAACACAAAATAAGAAAAACTTCCTTCGATGGGGATTGTCATTTAATTCGTTTCCACCAATAATCATTGTTTACTTAATTGGAATATGTAAAGTGAATGTAGTATAGAACTAATAATACGTATTGTAGCTGTGCTATTTAAAATCATAGGAAATTCAAAAGTTGGCTATGAATATAAATGATCAGAAAAAAATTGGAATAAGAATAATTTAATAGAAAAAGAAACAACAGAAATAACATACAAAGTTATAAAAATTGTTCCAAATGATCACCGTTTTCTTTCAGGTATAACTTTATTCTTCGTCGAAAACTGAACTCTACTCTATCCAATAACTGCTGATTGTTTCTAATGAATCTGCATTTATCCGTAATGTAAATTATTTAATAGTGCAAATCTAAGACTGATGTTAAGGGAAAATATTAGGCGCTTGTTTGAAACGAATTGACATTTTCGTAGCCCATTATTTTTATTAGCTGACATTCATTGACCCCAGCAATTATGTGCTCCTTAAATTGGAACAATTACAGAGATTTTAATTTGGTAGTATCAATTTACGGACCAAGAGAATTTTTTTCTAATTAAGCCGTATTACTAAAAATCCTTTATAACTTTTGAGAAAGGCCATTCGGTTACAAGTTTCTGACTCAACCCAACAATATATCATTATTCTTATCAAATAAAATAAATCAATTTCTTGTGACAAATCAGATTTATAACAAAAATGCTTTGGGGATTATTAACAAAATAAATAATTACCAAAAAAACATAAAAAATTATTGTGCCAAAGCTGTGGTAATTCCATGTACATGGAATATAGGAACACCCTGTATATCCTGATTCCTTTTTTCTAATAAATAATATAACTCATAACCTAGAAATTTTTAGATGAAATAGCCCTGTCTAACGAGGACTTAATGGCGCAAGCTGTATCTTTTTTTATTACTGGACTCGATCCAGTGGCTTCTTCTATATCTTTCACTGTTTACGAATTGGCTGTGAACCCAGAGGTCCAGAAAAGACTTAGGCGGGAAATCTTCGCTACCCTGAAGAGCTGTGAGGGAAAACTAACTTACGAAGCCCTGTTGGATATGAAATACTTGGACATGGTTGTTCTTGGTAAGTATATAATAAAAAATTAAGTACCTAAGAATGTCTGTATCCATTTTTCGCGATGTGTTCAGCTACTTTCAATCTGTTTATGGCACAAAAAGTTCGTCCTGCTGTTGATCAAAGGGTAACGAAACTTTTCAATTTAGGTTAGTTTCCGTGGCACTTACCAAAACTTTTTCAAGGAAAATGTCGCTCTTCTCATTTTTAAACTAGAAATTCAGTCTTCTGGTCGGTATTTGTATTTGTTGTTGTTGTTGTTCGACTGATCCAAGGTGCACGCTTTGAAGCCACTGGTCTGTAACCTTTTTACCGTTTTTAATTGTTGCTGAACCAGAATTATGATATGCTTAGATCCATCAAATGCCTGTGCGCTAAAAATACTGATTCCTGTAGCTTATGAGTGTGTGTGTATCACTTAAAGGTGGATAAATCAGCTGTTGTATGGCATAGAGTATAGATACACTTCAGTTAATGGACCTAAATGGTACCAGAATTCTAGTGAGAGAAAAAAGATCTTGGAGAAGACTCTACAAGAAGAAACATAAATCTAAAAAAATCTAAATAATTTGAATCAAGGAGAACCCATAGAACTAGAATTATAATTTCCAAAAAACTCGTTCAAAACAATCAAGACAGGACTGCCACAAACCAAACACAGCAACGACATAGATCAGTGCATAGAGCCAATACAAACTTCTGAAAAATGGGGTGATGTGTCTTTTATAGTCCAGGAAACCAAGGATTTTCCCTCCGAATTATTTCGGATAGAACCGATTGACGTGAAATAGCTCAAGAAACAAAAGTTATATAGTACCGATGAGCGCTTTTGCCCAGGAGATGGAAGCCATCCCTTCTAGGGGGTGAAAAATAAAATATTGAAAATAACCCCAGGAATCGATAAAGCAATCAATTTTAAGTAAAAAGTATCTTATGAACATTTTTATTGGTGATTGAAAATGTACATTTTTTATTAAAAAAAAGACGTTTTTCAATAGTTTTTCTCGAATAACTCGGAAAATAGACATTCTATGAAAAAAAAACATCATGAAGCTTATAGAAAAAGAAAAAGATTAAGTGTTTTTTCATTTATATAAGTGCAATAGGTGCTGAGATACGGCTGGTTGAAGATTATTTCATGTCCGCCAAAAACTGAACTGGACGCATTTAACGTAAAATAACTAAAAAAAATCTATTTTTCAAGAAAAATGCACATAACATTTTTTAAAGTACTTTAAAAGGTCTTTAAAATGAACTTGACTTTAAGTGATTAGCATAAAAAATTAACAGAGTTATGATCAAAATAAAACTGTTAATTCGCTTTTTCGGAAAAAAATCAGTACAAAAACTGATAAATTTTTTAGGAGATTTAAATTTAAAGGTAATCCTTCTACGATTTACATTTTTTATGTGCTAACAATATATTATACAAGTTTAAACGGTTTAAAATGAATATTTTTGAAAATATTACATTTTGATTGAATAATTTTTTTTAATTCCAAAACAAATAACATATTTTTGAAAATAGCTTTAAAAATAAAAAAGATACGAAATATACTCAAGAGTAGAAGAGTTTAGATTATTTTTCACAGAATATTTTGTTTTTTTTTTGTGTAGGATAGAAATTAACAGAGATGTCGCTGCTAGAAGTCTGCAGCTTATGGGAAGGTCATGTTCTTCAGACCCTTTAACCTCAAAAATAATGCATTAAAAATATTCAATATTACAGTACTTTTAGCTGTCGAAATTTTCCATTGTTGGATCGTCTTAATAGCTTTAAAATTAAGGAAGTTATATGTAGTTAAAGAAACCAGCGGTACCTCTTACCGCTTCAATTTTCGGAGCATATCAATATTTTGGTTATCCACAACTTTGGAGCATTCTATATACATAGAATACCTTCACTTTTTCCGTTTAATCTTTTAATGATTCTACTTATCAACCTATGCCTAAAAGAGGTCTAACAATTACAAAATGTGTTATTTCGTTAATAAAAAAAACCTTATTTTCGTTTTTTAATATTATATCACTCATTGTTAGAGATAGACCCAACAAACCCTATATAACTATGCTCGACAGGGAACGTTCTATTCAAATATGTAAAAATATACAGGGTGTTCCATTTAAATTAACATCTGTGGCCATTTTGTTTGAACTTCATTTATTTTTCTACTATCATTTTCGAAAACTTCATGAAAAATCGTGCAACTTTTGTATATCACACTTTTTTATAACTCTTAAAACAAAAAAGTTGATAGGGTTGTCAAAATATTGTGAATCACCCTGTACACACGTAGAGATATTAGGCCAGTCCAGTCGAGTAAGACATCGTGGTCAGAATCTAGACAAACATTATTGAATAAATTTCTTTTATCTTTTGTAAAACTCAGTGGGAAAATACTTTTATCTTTTGTAGCGAACATCGGCAATGTCAAAAACTGCCATATCCTGAAATTATTCACATTCCCTATTCTCTTAATTTTTTAGAAAGCTTCAGGAAATGGCCACCATACACAATAATAGCTAGAGACTGCACCAAACCTTACACCATAAATCCAGTTCTACCTGGAGAAAAAGTGGTACGCATAGAAGAAGGAATAGAAATTAAATTGCCCGTGTATGCCATCCAGCACGACCCCAAGTATTTCCCCGAACCAGAGCGTTTCGAACCTGATAGGTTCAGCGAAGAAAATAAAAAGAATATCCACCCTTGCACTTACTTTCCTTTTGGCTTGGGCCCCCGTACCTGTATCGGTGCTATGTTGTCTCTGGTAGAGATAAAAGTGATGTTGTTTCATCTTCTGCATCGCTTCGAAATTGTTCCCGTGGAAAAAACAGCCGTGCCATTGGTGTTTTACAAGAACACTATACTCAATTTAAAACCTGTAGGTGGCACATGGCTTGGATTCAAACGATATGATAGACGACGTGAATCTACATAGAAACGATGAGAAGTATTTTTACCGTTGTATGTGCTTAAATTACTCTCTAAAATTAGCAAATAACGTACGAAAACAAACACAATTACATTTAGTTGTAAAAAGATGTAAACAATATATCTGATCGACAATGCTTTGAATATGAGGCATAGATACAGCCGTGGACAAAAAAAGTTCCCCAAAAATGTTTAAGGGGTTCAAAGTACGAAAATGATTAAATTCTGTTTTATAAAGAAACAATTGAATTTTATTGTCCACAGCTGTAGCAGGTTATCAAACTCTTTTATTTACCTGAAACCGATAGTGAAACAAAAACAGACCTCATAGCCCAGTGAATGAAATTTGTAATACGTGTAAATCAAAAAGTAATTCGTTTCAGATTGAAACTTGGTTTAATCGTTAGCTAAGATAAATTTGCTATAAATAGAAGAAAATCGTCTCTAATCTGCAGTAAAAGTGGTATTTTGTTACCCTTAAGAAACTGAAAATTTGGTAAAAAAATATTTATTTGTTTACGATTTTTTGAATTTGTTTATTAGAAATAGCATTTTTTCAATTGCAAAAACGCGGTTATTAGCGTTTTAATAAAGGGCCTTATGAGGGCTCATTTGTTTCGTTTTGACTTATATTTTCAAAATATGTAATTGGAAATTGTAATTTCATAGGACAACCTCCTCAAAACGGCGCATAAACAAATAATGTAATTTGTTTATAAGGTTTTTCGTGGATAACTTTGCGATGAATGAATATTTTTTAAAGCCGCTTTGATATTAGTAATCCTGGTAATTTTTCACAAATTTAAAAACAAATTGTTCTAGGACCATTTTTATCCGAGATAGCGTTCTTTTTAAATTCATAACTCGTTTATTTATAAACATTATGACTTGAAATTTCGAGAATAAATCAATCAACCCTTAAACTTCATAATAACGGTTGAAGATATCGAAAAAATGCATTTTATAGTAATTTTTAACCCTTTAAAAAATGTCCTCGAATACATTTTTACACCTGGAATGTGGTTGGTGAAATAAGACAGAAACGTTCCGTGAGTTCAAATCTTAACTGCCCGATAATTTTGCGATATTTCCGGTAATTGTGGACCAATTTTAACTTATAAGTATAAACAAAAGCGCTTTTTAATACAGCTAAAAACTCAATTTTTGGTGATTTTTACATTATAATCATTGTTTAAACATTTATCTTGTTGTTTTAAACCGATACTTTTTGAGAAACATTATTTCTTTTTGCCTACTAACAATCAAGTTTCAATCTAAAACGAATTTATTTACAATTTTTTTTTTATTTATTGGGCTATCAACTGAAAATATTACAATATTAGCTCAGCAAAATAAATATCAATAATAAATAAGTCAACAACAAATCGCAAGGAATAGTGATACATTTTCTCAATGACTGCAGAACTCTTTCAAAAACACCAGATTCGTTTCTTATTTAGTTACACCCAGCAATTATCCGCCCCAATGGACCTTGTGGAAATAAATGGATTAGTCCATCAAATTGCTCATCAAAATTTAGCTCTGTATACCAAATTTCATTCATTTATCACAACGCGATTGAGAGATATTGCAAAAAAATGATTTCCATTCCTCCCTCTTCAATGGGTCCCTGTGCCCTTAGGAAGCATTTCCGGACCCATGTTCATATGAACTTTTTTACTTAGTTTTGATCATAGAATCGGCCTGTTCAGGGTTGGCAGCTAATTATGAGACACCCTGTATTAGTAATAATATAATCTGCATTATCTATTACTTGAGGACATAGGTGAATTAAATGGCAAAAGAGAGAAACAACGAAAGGAAATTATTTGATAATGATCTACACTACAAGGTTCGAAAATAAAAAATTTGACGATGTAAACATCGTTCTTTATTGTTTTAATCCCAAAGATAACAGCACCGTTAGGATCAAAACATTCATTTTAGGTCCAGTCAGTAGTGACATAAAAAAAAGTGCAAAGCGGTCTAGAAAAGTTCCTAGGGTGTCAACATTTCGGACAACATGGTAGGTAATATACAAAGCAACCGATACGTATCAAGAATTACTATCGTTCATGCGTCCATGCATGAACTTGATATTTTGAAATGAAATCTTATCTGATATCTAAACTTTATCGAATGTTTCACATTTGGGTGTTTTCTTAACTTTTTTGTTTGACGATACTATTTAATTTTAATATTACTACAGTACGAGATATTTTCTGTAAACATAATCCATATTACATTTTTAACACCTGATATTACAACAACTGGTCAAAATTTTATCCACCGACATTTGGGTCCGTCTTATTCAGTTTCTACGAACTAACACAAATGTTGTCTTGCCTCACTAAATTAAAACGACATCCATCAACTCCGAGTTGCTATACACGCAAGCCATTTTTGACACTAACTACTAGAAAACTATTGTAAACACCACACATAAGAGGTAAACACTAACGCAACGACCACGTGGCTCTCCACGCGTATTGAAAATGACGATAGAGACTACAGTTGTCCACATATGTAATGGTTGAATGTACTACAACTTTTAGATATTGACTTCATTTCTCATGCTGCATGTATTCTCAAATTTTTTGTGAAGTTGTGAATTACCCTGTACAGTATGCTTGGATTTAAACATTTACATTTCATTCATTCTTTCGGATTATTTCAAAATACAAATCAACTAAAATGTTCCTGCTTTTGTACATTTCCCTTTTACGGGCGAACTCTCCCACTTCTGATGTTAAAGGAGAGACACAATCTCAACGACATGAAACCTGAGTCATAATTAACTTATCTGACTCAAAAATGCAGTGATTAATATGGTCTCTAGTAATTATTCCAATTTCGATATAAATACGTTATGTTTTCGTTAACAAATAAAGAAGACATATAGGTTCAAAGTTGGCAAAAGCACAATTCGCACTAGAGTGATCTTTAAGGTGACCTACCCCAAGTATGACTTTGAGCTTTGAGGATTAACGTATGTTAATCTCATTGCACACCAATGATTATAGACTAAAAAATTTAATAAATGGGCAGCAAGGAATTTAAATTTGGTCCCGGTTTGACCCTACAACGAACAATTTTCATGCTACGCGAGAAAGTGTTGGGAAAAGTTTCATCAAAAAAACACATATCTTCACATCAAATACATGATTAGTCCGTATGAATACCATCCAAAAACTAATTCGCCTGACTGTATCGTACTTACGTAGTACGTAATAACAATTGAGATATGTGTTGAGTGACCCAAGGTCAATTCGTTTAATTTGTTTACATTTATTAACACTGACCTATGGAAAAGGAAACTGCACATCGCATACTTAAATCTCTTATACAGGGTCTAATAGATTAGAGCATACATCATTATTAATTTATTTTTCACAATTTTCATACATATTTCTACAAGTATCGTGTCACGGTAGCTTTTTCCCTCAACAACTTTTATTAAAAAAGATTTTCGGTATCTCATTTCATTTAAAAGATATAAAATGATATCTATAGAGAAAACCAGTGGTTCGATCGGGTCTGTTACGTCGTTTCATGTCTCTTGAACAGAAACAGATATCTAAAAATTTATTTTATGAAAGTTGTTGTGAAAAATAAACACTTTCATATTCTGTAAAAAAATAAATTTACAATTAATCTACTCTCCGTAAAACAGATCCGTTAAAAAAAATATTATTTTTTGATTCAATAAATCCTCAAAAACCCAGTTAGCCTTGTATTTGCGCCAATCTTAGGGCCTTTCGGTTTGGTAAAAATAGTAGCTATTAATAGCAACTTAGAGTTACTCTGAACTGATATTAGTTGCTAATAGGTACTATTTTTGTCGAAACGAATGCCCTCTTGTCTCACTCTGTATAAGCCCAAATTATCTCGGTGTAACAACGAAATATAGAACTGACCTTATCGCTGTCTCAAATTCGTTGCTTATTTCCAAATCATTCAGTTTGTGTATGGTCGCGGTGTAGTCGGCTCATAAAATTTTTTTAAATCTATAAAAAACTATAAACTCGACACCAAATATAAAAATACATTTTTGCTAATTTATAAATTCGAGATGTGTGCGCGTTAGTAATGTTTATAGACATCATTTGAGGTAAGGTCTAATTTATTAATAATAATAATAAGTAGACACGCTATCTAATAGCCTAATAAATTGTATTCTCTTTTATGAGATATTATTATTTATAAATATATTTATTTATTTTCTAAATGCAACAAGATAAAAATATTAAGACCATAAATATACACGATGTAATATTTAAGGCGGATTCTTCCATTACTCTGGCAATATCAATAATACACAAAAAGTTACACCAACCAAATTTGTTGAAATTAACTTTTATTGATTGATTGATTTATTTATTGATGGATTGTCTCGTTTCTACCAGGCGTTATCTAACTCGCTAATTTGATCAAAATACTAAAAATATATTAGGTCTAAAACGTACAGTTTCAGATTTATTTGACGTTCTTAGTGTTGTATACAGTGTAGCTCAAAATGATGAAACAAAATTCATATTTTTTCCAGGTCAGCTGAAACAGGTCAATTAGTAAATAGAAATTGTCACTTTTCTGCGACAATTTTTTATATTTTATAGTATAATAAAGAATTAAGCGATATATAAGGTTATACCTACTTTTCTGTCATAGTATTTAAAAAATGGAGGAATTAAATGAAAACAATAATTTAGTAGGTACTACTTTTTATTTTATTACAGCATATGTTCAAAGTGGTCCCCATTAACTATTACACAATGCCCAAGTCGGTGTTCAAAGTTATCATTTACATTTTGAATAACATTGGTTTTATGTTTTGAACTTATTGATTGATTTTTCAATCATTCGATACTGTCTGCTCTGTTCACATACACTTTGCTTTTTAGATAACCTCACAAAAAATAATCTAGTGGGGTTAAGTCAGGGAAGCGTGGCGGCCATTCAAGCGGCCCTCTTCTGCCTATCCATCGATTTGGGAAAACTTCATTAAGGTAATTTCCTACATCAAGGCGAAAATGTGGAGGAGCACTATCTTGTTGGAACCAGACATCACCAGCAGGCTTATCGTGCTCATTAGGGTTAGGAAAAATTAATTCCAAGGCTAAAATCAGCTGAAAACGCAAAAAATCCTATTAAATGTCGTCTGTCAAATTGCCCTCAAAGAAATAAGGTCCCAGTATGCGATTTCCTACTATTCCAGCCCAAACATTTACTTTTTCCGACCATTGGGTATGTTTTTCTTGCATGCATGCGGATTTTCTGAGCACCAAGACCTAGTATTTTTTATATTTGTTTAAATTTACCAATCGATCTGTTTTTTTTTGAAGCGTCTTTCCAAGAAATTTTAAAACCTGCTTTAAAAAATTTGAATTGATTGAATATTAACAAAGATATTCTAATTGTTTATAAGTACAAAAATTCGACCAATGTTTAAACAAGCGACAGAGCTCTCCTAATTGACGGATTCGAATTTTTCAAAAAATGTTTTTTTTTAAAATCTGAATTGCAAAAATTATTATGCAATATCTATTGCACCGATGTTGATGAAATTTGGTGTGATGATTCTACATAACATAAAGTTTTCTTGAGCCAAGTATAAAGCTCCTATACCCAATTTAAATACCCCAAAAAAATTCCCTAAAAAAAAATTTTGTTTTTTAACCCCATTTTTGCGATTTTTTCGATTTTTACCATAATAATCATGATTCATTCGATTTCTAACTAGTCATGTTTTGTAAAAAATTTAATTACAAACCTCTTCCATTTTCGCCTAAAATCAACTCTTGAAAAGATACATATTGTGCCGTCAAGAGTTAAGCCCACGTNGTTAGGAAAAATTAATTCCAAGGCTAAAATCAGCTGAAAACGCAAAAAATCCTATTAAATGTCGTCTGTCAAATTGCCCTCAAAGAAATAAGGTCCCAGTATGCGATTTCCTACTATTCCAGCCCAAACATTTACTTTTTCCGACCATTGTGTATGTTTTTCTTGCATCCATGCGGATTTTCTGGGCACCAAAACCTAGTATTTTGCCCGCTCACGGTTTCGTTTAAGCAAAAAATTGCTTCGTAAGTGAAAATTATGTGATTTTTTAAGTTTGTTTTTCTAATAAATTACTAATTTCCTCGCAAAACTGTAATCTTCTGTCTGTGTCATTTGCCCATAGTTATTATAAGACTTTGTAAAGATGCCACTTTTGAGACTTCAGAGTTCTGTCAACTAAGCACTTCAACAAGTTGAAGTTGGCTGAGATAGATCTAATGGATGAGTGAGGATTTTCAGCAACGGCGAGCATCACATTTTGTTTTACAAATAATTCTTTCCGGTGTTGCCAGATTTCTGCAGTAGCTACCAAAACGATATTTGTTTAAATGGCTAATTTACCAATCGATCTGTTTTTTTTTAAAGAAGCGTCTTTCCAAGAAATTTTAAAACCTGCTTTAAAAAATTTGAATTGATTGAATATTCACAAAGATATTCTAATTGTTTATAAGTACAAAAATTCGACCAATGTTTAAACAAACGCCAGAGCTCTCCTAATTGACGGATTCGAATTTTTCAAAAAATGTTTTTTTTTTAAAAAAATCTGAATTGCAAAAATTATTATGCAATATCTATCTCACCGATGTTGATGAAATTTGGTGTGATGATTCTACATAACATAAAGTTTTCTTGAGCCAAGTATAAAGGTCCTATACCCAATTTAAATACCCCAAAAAAATTCCCTAAAAAAAAAAAATTTGTTTTTGAACCCCATTTTTGCGATTTTTTCGATTTTTACCATAATAATCATGATTCATTCGATTTGTAACTAGTCATGTTTTGTAAAAAAATTAATTACAAACCTCTTCCATTTTCGCCTAAAATCAACTCTTGAAAAGATACATATTGTGCCGTCAAGAGTTAAGCCCACGTTTTTTTATGCGCATAGAAAAATTTTCATTTCTAGTGATATTTGAAAGCCAAAAAGCCAGAAATCTCCGTGGATATACGATTTACCAAAATATGGCTTTTAGAAACAGATACCGTCTGGACTATTATCTACTAATTAACCCATTTCAGCAATTTTTTAAAATCTGACTTGATAAAAATATGAATTTTGTTGCATCATTTTGGACACACTGTATTTTCACAATTTAAATTGTAGAAGCAACTGTAGTAATTTAAGCAACAATTTATTGATAACGACAATGATAATGATAATTGTTAATCTCTTTACTTCGTTCGACACAATCATTTTTTTAAAGTAATAAATAATATATATTATTAAATGCAGATTTAAACAATTATTGAATATTCTGTCAACTAAACATGTTGTTTTCGTACTACTAAACAAAATACACATCACGACTTTACACCGAGACAAATGTACCTACTGAAAACGTCATCTTTATTTCAGATCTTCCCCTGCATAAATAAAGTTTTAAACCAGTCGTTGAAAACCAGCACCATGTTGATGATAATAATTGTTGCATCGATTGCAGTGGTAACTTTCTTTTACTACTACATTAATAAAAGACAGAACTACTTCAAAGACCGTGGCATTACCCAAGGAAAACCTACGTTTTTATTCGGCCACACTTTGGGAACCTTAATACACACTAGAACATGGACAAGTGTTGTGCAAAGTGTTTACAACCAGAGTCCTGGAACAAGGTAAGAACATAAATCAGCAAGAGTGCCGTTTACATGCCACGTGACAAACTGTTACGTATACCCTTGAGATAATACGATCGCTGATTGGTTGAATAGAATCCAGCGAAAAAGTGCACCAATCACCAGTCTGTGAAACAGATTGTTGTGTTTTAATGTAATCTTGATCTTATTGTTTTATTAAGATTTAATTCCTGGTCATGGTGCTCGTTTCTGATAATTTAAAAACTGTTAATTTTGATATAGTTTGAGTTAAGCTAAAGACATGGAGCTACTCCAAGTGCTTGTTTAAACTGAAGTGTTCCAATTTTCAGTAGACAAATGAGAAAGTGTTTAAGAACGTTTGATTATTACATTCTTTATTCTTCTCAATGAACAATTTTGATACAGACGCAGCTATGTACTATTTCTGTATATTTCAGATACACCGGATTGTACAACTTCCACTGGCCAGTATTGGTCATAAGGGATCCGGAGCTACTGAAACAAGTGTCTATCAAGGATTTCGATCACTTCACTGACCATATCACTTTCATGCCAACAGATGGTGATCCGTTATTCTCAAAAAGTTTATTCGGCCTCCATGGTAAAACTTCAGTCATATTATTTAGGTCTTTGTTCAACTGCCTGTTTTAGCTTATACAAGATATTTCATAACTATACCGAACAGCACTTGTTTAGNGGTAACTTTCTTTTACTACTACATTAATAAAAGACAGAACTACTTCAAAGACCGTGGCATTACCCAAGGAAAACCTACGTTTTTATTCGGCCACACTTTGGGAACCTTAATACACACTAGAACATGGACAAGTGTTGTGCAAAGTGTTTACAACCAGAGTCCTGGAACAAGGTAAGAACATAAATCAGCAAGAGTACCGTTTACATGCCACGTGACAAACTGTTACGTATACCCTTGAGATAATACGATCGCTGATTGGTTGAATAGAATCCAGCGAAAAAGTGCACCAATCACCAGTCTGTGAAACAGATTGTTGTGTTTTAATGTAATCTTGATCTTATTGTTTTATTAAGATTTAATTCCTGGTCATGGTGCTCGTTTCTGATAATTTAAAAACTGTTAATTTTGATATAGTTTGAGTTAAGCTAAAGACATGGAGCTACTCCAAGTGCTTGTTTAAACTGAAGTGTTCCAATTTTCAGTAGACAAATGAGAAAGTGTTTAAGAACGTTTGATTATTACATTCTTTATTCTTCTCAATGAACAATTTTGATAGAGACGCAGCTATGTACTATTTCTGTATATTTCAGATACACCGGATTGTACAACTTCCACTGGCCAGTATTGGTCATAAGGGATCCGGAGCTACTGAAACAAGTGGCTATCAAGGATTTCGATCACTTCACTGACCATATCACTTTCATGCCAACAGATGGTGATCCCTTATTCTCAAAAAGTTTATTCGGCCTCCATGGTAAAACTTCAGTCATCTTATTTTTGTCTTTGTTCAACTGCCTGTTTTAGCTTATACAGGATGTTTCATGACTGTACCGAACAGCACGTGTTTAAGGCCTTAAATTATTATGCCGATTTGTTATGTATCAGCAATGCCAAATTTGGTACATGAGTTGCGTGTATTATTATATTTAATTGATAAAAATATGAATTTGTTATAAGCCCAATAAGGGCCGGAATAGGGGTAGGGTGCCCTTAAAATCATATCGATGATTTTTTTTATCAGTATGCCAATTATTAAATAGTTTTATCAGTATTACAGGAAATTTGATTTAAATTTTTTTTACTCTTACAAATTTTTTGAAAAAATAACGGTTCGTGAGAAAATCGGGATTTTGTGAAACAGCAACATTACTAATCGAATCGGACAAAAAGTAAAGTATGCAGTTTCACAATTTGTTGACTAGATTTCATGTGCCATTTACAAAAAAGGTATCAAGAAAAAGCATTTTCATTAAATTAGATTCTTTATTTTGTTTTTAACATTTTAAAAAAGAGGAACCTCACAAACAAAACATTAATAAATTCAACTTTAACCACATGAACTACCGATATCGTCAAACAGCGCTATATTAACTGTTGAAAACGGCTATCATTTTCTGTAATACATAAATTTACCCTTCGCCAAGAATTAAAGTCTACCCTGCGCAATAACTGTAGATTATTTTTTATGGCGTTGCATTTGTTATTTATACGATTCCATAAATATGCTTCAGATACAACCGGTGTAAAATAAACAAATTCTTTTATTTGCTCCCACTATAGTAAATAGACTATTAATATATTTGTTTAAGGAGATTTCGAGTTATAAGTAGTACATATTTTATAAACAAATAAATAGAAATATTTGATAAACAATACATTTTATTAATTATTATGAATGAATATTTATAGTAATTGTACAGTTATTACACTTAGTAACATTTATAAAATCTGGATAATTATTCCCCTCGTGTTTACTAATTGTCACATTTTTCTCAAAATGATTTAACCACTCCATTTCAGTCACCTGAGGCTCAATATTATCTGACTGATCCCTTAAAACAGTACTACTATAGTAGGCTCGTATACGATGCAAAGTAGAGCAAAAAATTGTCGGCCTTTTATCAAAGGAAAATCGTGTCATCATTTTTAGGAGGCGTAAGATAAATCATTTCAAATTTAAAATGAAATTNGGTGATCCGTTATTCTCAAAAAGTTTATTCGGCCTCCATGGTAAAACTTCAGTCATATTATTTAGGTCTTTGTTCAACTGCCTGTTTTAGCTTATACAAGATATTTCATAACTATACCGAACAGCACTTGTTTAGGTCCTTAAATTATTATGCCGATTTGTTATGTAACAGTTATCGTTGAAGAGATATTGGTCTCTGAAGATGAGTGTTAAATTTTGAAACACAATAATATTTCAGAAAATCCTTTACATAGAGCAACCAAATTTGGTACATGGGTTGCATTTATTATTATCTTTAAATGGTAAAAATATGAATTTGTAGGAAGCGCAATAAGGGCCGGACTAGGGGTACGGTGCCCTTAAAATAATATCGATTTTTTATCAGTATTCCAATTATTAAATAGTTTTATCAGTATTAAAGGAAATTTAATTTAAATTTTTTTTTACTCTTACAAATTTTTCGAAAAAATAAATCAAATCGGACAAAAAGTAAAGTATACAGTTTTACAATTTGTCGGCTAGATTTCATGTACCATTTTTGACGTTTACAAAAAGTAATAAGAAAAAGCAATTTCATTAAATTAGATTCTTTATTTTGTTTTTAACATTTTAAAACAACAGGAACCTTACAAACAAAATATTAATAAATTCAACTTTAACCACATGAACTACCGATATCGTTAAATAGCACTACAATAACTGTTGAAAATGGCCGCCATTTTCTCTTATACATAAATTTACCCTCTGCCGAAAGTTAAAGTGTACAATACGCAATAACTGTGGATTATTTTTTATGACGTTGCATTTGTTTTATATACGATTTCATAAATATGTTTCAGATACAACCGGTGTAAAATAAACAAATTCTTTTATCTGCTCCCACTATAGTAAATAGACTATTACATTTATATACATTGTTTTTAAGGAGGTAAGTGAATTTTACCGTAGAAGCGGAAGTTGCTATGGAAACGGGAGGTAAGTGAGGTAACTACCTCCCTAGGAAAAAAGCGTTTTCGAGTTATAAATGCATATTTTAGAAACAGATAAATGGAAATATTTGAACATTACATTTTATTAATTATTATGAATGAATATTTATAGTAACTAGTTAAATAACTAGTGAACAAGTATAAACTTTTCCAGTGTATGTAGATGCGGTATGTAATATTCTACGTATTTTTTTAATGAAACCATTACATTTGTAAATTTCTTTTATAAATTATGGAGTTGTTCCTTTGTCTTATAATGTTTGTCTTTTGCATAATAGTTTTTTACATAAATACTGTGATCCATCATAATTTTAAGAGATTTAAAAAATACATTTGTTTAAACAGCTATGCAGATGTTTGACTTAGATTGATAAAACTTGGATCGAGAATTCAGTTAAAACTCACTGAATACAAATTTATGAACCAGTGACGGTGATATTGAATGGATTTTTTTTTAAAATTTCGACACCACTCAGTATTTTGATTCATATATAGATTTAAAAAATATACAATATAATACATTATTTTTATTAAATTCTAAATGTAGGTACAGTATTTTTCTCAGATTTATTTATTTTTTCTCAGTTGCTGCCATCATTTTAATAATATGTGTCTGATTTTACCTTTTTTACTCTCTGTTAAAATTGCTAATTGCAGCTTTATACAGTCAGTGAGTTAATTTATGAAGTTGATGAATTTATTAAATATGTATATCGCAAATGTATTACGCATTTTTTTATTGTAATTAGGTAATCAGTATTTTTTTATTAATTTTGAATATTAGTGGCTGAAAACGTACATAGTTGCGCGAAACTAAATGTGTACAAGACATAGCTAGTACCATGCGAAACATCGCCATAATTTTAAAAATGTTGTCACCGCCGTTTTTGGGGGTGAAAATTCGAAATATTTAGAATTATTCAAATTTCGTGGCTGTAAATGTACGTGGGTATTGTATTTTTGAAACCGAGTGAAACTTTCATATACAACCAACTTTTATCTGCTCCTACTATAGTAAATATTAATACATTGTTTTTAAGGAGGTAAGTGGATTTTACCGTAGAAGTGAAAGTTGCTATGGAAACGGAAGGTAAGTGAGGTAACTACCTCCCTAGGGAAAAAGAGTTTTCGAGTTATAAATGCATATTTTATAAACAAATAAATAGAAATATTTGATGAACATTACATTTTATTAATTATTATGAATGAATATTTATAGTAATTGTACAGTTATTACACTTAGTAACATTTATAAAATTTCCCTCGCGTTTACTAATTGTCACATTTTTCTCAAAATGATTTGACCGCTCCATTTCCAGTCAGTTGAATATTATCTGACTGATCCCTTAAAACAGCACGATGCAACGTACTACTAAAACCTGGAGTTGAAGTGTCATTGTAAAGAATCCTGTTGGCTATTTCAATTTTGTTACTGAAACTGTCAGCAACATAACTTTCTGCAATTGTGGCTGATTTCCACCCACCATGTCTCTTGATTGCTAATACATCAACTCCAATAATTATTAGCCAATAATGTTGCCGATGTTCTTCGGAATGAATGGCCTGTGTATGTTTCAGGATGTTCTAATTTCAGAAACTGTGCAATCTTATTTGGAATCATAGAAACGGTATTCTTGCCGACTGGTTGGTTGTAACATGTATCTGCTTGATAGCGTATAAAAAAGCGTGAAATTTCTGTTTTAATTTCCAATCTAATCTTGTTATATTTCTTGAGAATTTCTAGATGAGAAACAGAACCCAGACGAGAAATAATTGTAAACGTATGTGACATACCATTTTTAGAATCTGGAATTGTAACTACAATAATGTCATCGAAATTTCTGAAATTGACGTTGTCCAAAGTAAGTTTGCATAACTCATTAGAACGGCAAGCTCCTGCAATGCCTAAGACCGTCATTACCTTCGTTAACAAATATGTGTTATCGGGTGCTTGAACGAGAAAATCGTTGACTTGTTCTCTTGTAACGTTTGACTTTTTAGGTGTATAGCCGGTCGTTCTTACGTTTCAAAAATGCTATCAGCTTGGAGTATTTTGATATATCCACTTTCTTCTCTATGAAAATAGTTGACTTAATCATTGAGTATTCACTCCACAAACTCGCCGGTGACTTTAAAGTTCTTGAGTTCTCCATGAAATATGCTAGTAGTGACATTTCATAAACACCGGTATTTTTGTTCTGGCACCATTCTTTGAAATTTCTATATGCTTGTCCGTAATGCACTTTTGACTTCTCGGGCAATAAAAATTCGCAGGCATTTGCTACACTTTGTATCTGAAAATCACTCATTTAGAAATAATAATTCAAAACCAGCAAAATTGCAACTTTTATATAGCTTTGTTTATAAACACCTTAGAAACGACAAAATCCAAACAACCAAGGCGACCTGCAAGATTTCGAACAATGTCGAAATTAATTCATTAAGAAATGTCAAAAAATAAAACCTAATCTTTATTTCATGAACCATAAAAAAACTGTGGGAGCAGATAAAATGTATACACCACGCAGCAGTTAAGTACAATTTACTTCCTTTATGGCGTAAATAACTATTAAAGCCCCCCAGAGAAAAAAGCACATTTGTTCAGAACTTATGATTTTGGTCAATTTTCTGGATCATTTCCTCGTCCTATCCTAAAAAAAATGTTACATAACAAATCGGTATATCATAAGATCTTCAACACGTGCCTGCTCTGTGTCGGTAGAATTATGAAACACCCTGTATAAATCAAAACGGCCTTGCTCGATGTTGGCTATTGCGCAAGAACTTTTACATCATCTCTTTCTAGGTCGGGAATGGCGAGAGATGAGGACTCTCTTAAGTCCTTGCTTCACGAGCAGCAAAATGAAGTTCATGTTCAACCTGATAACTGAGAGCGCGGAAAATTTCGCGCAGTATTTCCTGAAAAAAGACGAGGACCTTATAGAAGTCGAAATGNATAGAATGGAAACCAGTTAATAAATATAACAGCACATCAGTATCGTTATCGTATCGTATGTAAACTAAAAATAATAAATGTTTTTAAGATCGTTTTCTAATGTGAAGCGGCCAGTTTACTTACCGATGACGTCGCACCAATAGCAACTCGTTCTACGACACGCCCCTACAGGATGTTCATCTCCAAATTTCAGCATACGATTTAGTCAATTTTCGAGTAGAATTTTTCACAAAATATTTTATAATTAATAATTTTAAATAAGGCCATATTTAAATATGTGGACTAATATAAAAAATCCGGCATGTGCAAGAGGCCTATTGTGGCTGATTTCTAATACATCAACTCCTGTATTAGCCAGTAACGTTGCCTATGTTCTTCGGAATGAATGGTCTGTATATGTTTCAGAATAAGGCCATATTCAAATATCTGAACTAATATAAAAAATCCGGCATGTGCAAGAGACCTATTGTGGCTGATTTCCACCCCCATGTCTCTTGATTTCTAATACATCAGCTCCTGTATTAGCCAGTAACGTTGCCGATGTTCTTCGGAATGAATGGTCTGTATATGTTTCAGGATGTTCTAATTTCAAAAACTGTGCAACCTTATTAGGAATCATAGAAAGGGTATTCTTGCCGACTGGTTGGTTGTAACATCTACCTGCTTGATAGCGCATAAAAAACGTGGAATTTCTGTTTTAATTTCCAATCTAATCTTGATATATTTCTTGAGAATTTCTAGGTGAGAAACAGAACCCAGACGAGAAATAATTGTAACCGTACGTGACATACCCTTTTTAAAATCTGGAATTGTAACTACCATAATGTCATCGACATTTTTGAAGTTGACGTTGTCCAAAGTAAGTTTACATAACTCATCAGAACGGCATGCTTCTGCATTGCCTAAGACCGTCCGTCATTACCTTCCTTAGCAAATATGTGTTATCGGGTGCCTGGACGAGAAAATCGTTAACTTGTTCTCTTGTAACATTTGACTTTTTAGGTATATAGCCGTCATTCTTATGTTTCAAAAATAAAAATTCGCAGACAGCATTTGCCGCACTTTCTATTTGAAAATCATTTAGAAATAATAATTCAAAACCAGCAAAATTGCAACTTTTATATAGCTTTGTTTATAAACACCTTAAACACAACATAATCCAAACAACCAAGGCGACCTGCAAGATCTCGAACAATGTCGAAATTAATTGATTAAGAAATGTCAAAAAATAAAATCTAATCTTTATTTTATGAACCATAAAGAACTATGGGAGCAGATAAAATGTTATACACCACGCAGCAATTAAGTACAATTTACTTCCTTTATGGCGTAAATAACTATTAAAGCCCCCCAGAGAAAAAAGCACATTTGTTCAGAACTTATGATTTTGGTCAATTTTCTGGATCATTTCCTCGTCCTATCCTAAAAAAAATGTTACATAACAAATCGGTATATCATAAGATCTTCAACACGTGCCTGCTCTGTGTCGGTAGAATTATGAAACACCCTGTATAAATCAAAACGGCCTTGCTCGATGTTGGCTATTGCGCAAGAACTTTTACATCATCTCTTTCTAGGTCGGGAATGGCGAGAGATGAGGACTCTCTTAAGTCCTTGCTTCACGAGCAGCAAAATGAAGTTCATGTTCAACCTGATAACTGAGAGCGCGGAAAATTTCGCGCAGTATTTCCTGAAAAAGGACGAGGACCTTATAGAAGTCGAAATGAAGAATGCTTTCTCTCGCTTTTCCAGCGACGTAATCGCCACCGCAGCTTGTGGGATAAAAGTCAATTCTTTGGAGAATCCAAAAAACGAGTTTTACTTGATGGGGCAAAAGTCTATAGATTTTGGCAATATCTGGAAGAACATAAAGTTCCTTCTGTACCTTTTAATACCACCCATCAAGAATGTAAGTTAAATAATGCGGTTTGTAGCTTTTACATATTAGTACAGTTATTGAAGCTTTTCACCTCCGAATTCTTTGAAACTGAAGCGATCGATTTGAAATTTGGCAGATAGTTAGAGAAAAGGTCAATGAACATTAGTGACATAGCGCCGATTGATGCTTCCACCCTGTTGGGGGTTGACACCCCTTCTCGGGGGTGGAAAATGTTTTTCAAAAATAACGCTGGAAATCGAGAATCAAATTTTGAGCAAAAAATATTCGAAGAATTTTTTGGAGAAATCAGTACTTTTTTAGTTATTCACAACTGAAAACTTGAAATTTTGAGTGAAAAAAAAAAACACTTTTTCACAAAGTATTTTTCGCGAATAACTCAAAAACTACGCATTTTATTAAAAAAAGTGCAATGAACAAAAATGTAGTTTATAAATAAACAAAATTTTTTAAAAAGTGTTGTACGTCCTATACAAAGCGAAATATGGTTAGTGGAAGAGGACTTGTTTTGGGGGGAATATTCGAATCGATGTATTCAACGACAAATAACAGAAAAAGGATTAATTTTCCGTGTATAACGCTTCTGGAGTTTTTTGTAGTACCCAAAAAGACCTTCAAAATGAGTACTTATAAAAGTTAATGAGAGCAAAATTGAAGGAGTTATCGTCAAAAACAGATGGGTAACTCATATTTTTTTAAGGAAAAATGAGCAGTAAACGCTGTACCATTTCCATCAGAAATAAAATTAATCGTAGACCCTTTACAATTAGTTTTGTTTTAGTATTTTTCATACGATCCTGAAGTTAGACCGGTTTAGAATGCGTATTTTTTTAATAATGTACGGTAAAAGTTGAAAACGTATTTTTCATTATTCAAAAAAAATTGCCTTATTTATATAATAACTCTGAAACTATCAAAGATACGTAAAAAATGATAGATAACAAAAATGTAGCTTTTTTTCAACAAATATTTTGCTTTTTTTTATTCCTATAGCATAAAAAATAAAGGAGATATCGCCGCTTGAAGTATTAATTTTAGTGAAAAGACGACCTGTCTCGAGCCCTTTGATCCTTTCCCTTTAAAAAACCAAGGACTTAAAAAGCTTTATATGCAAACGATCTTACGGCTCTTGAAATTATATTTAAAATGCTTTTTTGCAGGATACTATAGCTTCAAAATTAACCGAGTTAGGGTAAAAAACCAATGACATTTTTTCGAAGCAAAATAGGCTTTCTCACTTTTATATATTGTATTATTATACAAATAAAATAAGTAAAAAAATTTATTGTGATTATTAATATGCAGCGTAACAATTTTTTTATGATTGATTATATTTAAAAATCGATTATAATAAAAATATTTTACATTAATATTGGTAAACGGGTAGTTTATAAGAGTTGAAAATGGCAAAAGTAAAATATTCTTTCATAAGCAATATAAGGGAATTTTTATTTTAAATTATTGCACAATTATAGCATCCCAAGATTTAAAACGCAATTTTTTATCATTTTTTTAGCAGGGGTGATTTATAAGGGTTGAAAAGTGTTATGAGATACAAATTTTTTCAAAAGCAATGAGGGAATTTTTATTTTAAATAATTGCACCGTTAAAGCATTCCAAGCTTTTAAAAAGTAATTTTTTATAATTTTTGTCAATACAGGAGTGGTTTTTAGGGGTTGAAGGGGAAAAATTATTTTATTAGCTATAAGGTAACTTTTATTTTAAATAATTGCACGATTTAATCATTCCAAATATTTAAAAAGTAATTTTTTATCAGTATTTTTGCATAGGAGTAGTTTTTAACGGTTAAATAAAGGGTCGAAAAGATCAAATACATCATAAAATATGTTCGAGAACATAGAACATTATTTAATCTTTGTGCTTGAACAAGATTTTATCGATAAAATGCTTAAAACTCATTTTTTTCACTCAGGGGTAGTTTTTACCCCTGAAAAACATGAAGCGTCAATTGGGCTTATGTCACTTTTGAGCCTAAGATGAGCCTTATTCTAAATTTTCACGCAAATCCATACAGAAAGCCTTAAAGCAGTCGTTTTCGAACTTCAGAGTGTAACTCCTGTGTAACTTCCTGAGTGTAACCTAATGTAACTGTTTTAATTTTTAAACCGCTTGCGACATTTTTAATCGTTTGTGATATTTTTTGCGTTCCTGATATTTGTATGTAGTATTATGTATTCATTCAAACATTCCAGGTACTAAAAATACAGTTGCTTACGGACGACGTATCCACATTTTTCAGAGGTCTGATAGACGAAACCATCAAAGTGAGAGAAGAAAAGGGAGTTGTAAGACCAGACATGATACATCTCTTGTTAGAAACTCGTAAAGGAACCCACAAAGAAGAAACCAACGACGTCGATACAGGATTTGCTACAGCTCAAGAATCCCCTAGGAGCCTAGGTAATTTATTTGTTTCCTCGTACACGGTGAACAAAAAGGAATGTTTTAGAAAAAGAAAAAGTAAACAGAGTTCTGACAAATGAGGATATAACCGCCCAAGCCTTGCTCTTCTTCATCGCTGGTTTCGACTCTGTGTCATCAATGATGTGCTTCACCACCTACGAGTTGACCGTGAACCAAGATGTCCAAGAAAGACTTAGACAAGAGGTTTACTCCACTTGGAAAGCATGCAAAGGAAAGCTGACCTACGACGCACTACTCCAGATGAAATACTTGGACATGGTGATATCAGGTTAGTGTTTTCTCAATGTTTATATCTCAGTTACCAAATCTGGTCTTTTTAGAGACTTTAAGGAAATATCCCATCAACCCAGCAATGGACAGAGTGTGCACAAAGCCTTACACCATCGAACCTGCCTTACCAGGAGAAACTCCGGTACATTTGAAGGTAAACGACGCCATATGGTTGCCGACCTACGCCATACATCACGATCCAAACTACTACCCAAATCCAGACCGGTTTGATCCAGAGAGATTCAGTGACGAGAATAAGGGTGACATCAAACCCTACACCTACTTTCCCTTTGGTTTGGGTCCGCGTAACTGTATTGGTTCTAGGTTCGCTTTGTTGATGATAAAAGCCGTGATCTTCCACACCTTGTTGCACTTTGAACTGGTGCCTGTTGAGAAGACTGTCATTCCAGTTAAGTTTTCCAAGAAAACTTTCGGTTTGACCATGGAGGGAGGATTGTGGCTTGGTTTCAAAAAAACTAAAGACGGACAAGTTGCAATCTAATACTGTATATATGCATTTTTTTAATATATATATTTTTAATACATTTTTTTTGTTTTATATATCTACAAAGTGGTGCATTTTAAACTGGCTAAGTCCAAATCGCAATTAGAACATAAAAGTAAGGCGATTTTTTCATTCATTGTCGTTTATTTTTTAGATACAAAGCAACAAGGATCATTTTATAAAATTAAGTTGTACTGTTTACTATCTGTCTTAGCACAGACAATATAGCGTATCGCTACAGACTGCTACTTAAATGCTGGAAATTGGCAACCCGAAATGGAAGCAGGGTCTCCTTAGCCGGCTTCCAGCTATAAAATTTAGCGTGGTAACTCTTCTACTTGCCAATAGGCGGCAGTTCTCGCGGTGGCTTTGTTGCCAAATAATAACTGCTAAATAAATTTAATGCTTTCAATTATGTAATTAAAGA
>NW_019416676.1:220712-279814 GCF_000390285.2 Anoplophora glabripennis | reverse complement strand
TCAATAACTTAAATTGTTAAGCGTTGTGGCAACGTTAGTCTTTTATTTGCCATGGTAAACAGATTTTTGTAATTTTTGGCCTAATAACTTAAAGAGCAGAGTAAATTTCAAACTCAATTTACTCGAAAACCATTGGAAATATCGATTTGGACAAAGATAATATTTTTTACGTAAAATTGTTAAGATTTTATAAATCTGTAGAGAAAATTGTAAAAAAATTGAAATAAAAAAAATTACGTGTCGAAAACCCCCTTCACCAGCCTAAATGGGACACATATGATTTGCATGTCGAAAAACGGAGTAGCCCATGTTATTTAACGTAAAAAGTTATGTAAGACCCATAATTTTTTTTCTATTTATTTGCGACCGTTTTGTCAATAACAGAAAAAAAAACCTGTTTTGTTCGAGTCCTTTTAAGGTCATATAACTTCCTAAGGGTGCGTTTTAGGGCACATGTTAAAGGAACTTTTTGGCTTATTTTAATGAGTTATAAACGTCGCAGAAGTTTGGAACCTTATTTTAGAAACACCCTGTATAACTTTTGTTCTGGTTTATACGTAAAAACCTTCCTAGATATTTCAAAGAATATATTTTTCGAATATCAAAACCTAGTGTCTGGGAAACCAGTGTCTTTAGACTACTAATTAATTAATATTTTTATATAAACCGATCCAAGGATGAATTAATCCTGTACAGTGTACAGAGTGTGAGGAAAGGAAAGTGTCATAAAAAAAATATGATCCTTTCTCAACAAGTACTAGATTAGTGCACATGAATTCTATCCTAAAACTTGTCCTGCTGTGGACTTATGTAATTATTGCAATGGAAATAATATGTGACTAGAGAAATATATGTTCGCAAAGCAAGGTCAATTCTATTAATTTGTTTATTTTTATCACCATTGTCGTATGGAAAACACAACTGCGCTTCACATATATCATGTACAGGGTGGACTCTGTGACAGATTTAGCCGTAGGTGAAAATTGTAGTAAAATGAAAAATGTAAAATTACACCCTAAACATTTTGTTATTGCTTCTGACTTCGTAGACATTTTTGATTACTGATAAGTGGATAATAAAGTCCTTACGCATTGATGAAATACCGCAATCACTCCCCATTTTAACCTAAAATCCCTATTGCTAACCTTGAAATACGAGTATACAGGGTGTTGTCAAAAGAAGTGGGACAAATGGTACCGTTGAATCTACATCTAAAAAGGACACTTTTTGCATAAAAATTTTAAAAAATTTTTTAGAAGTCGCTCAAGATTTTAAAAAATTTCCAAAATCGTCAAAAATTGATTTTTTTAAAAAATTTTTCTAGTTATTTTATCATTGTCTAGGTTGAAAAAAATCCCGATTCTGAGAATTTCAAATCGATATTTTAATTTGTAAAGGTCACTCATAATTATTTTAACTTTCAAAGTAGTGTATACCTAAAATGTTTTCGAGCGACCTAAAAATAAATATTAACGAACTAATAATTTTTTTTATCGAATTTGATGAACAAAAGAATATAAATAAATCACGAGACACTTAAATTTTAAAAAATTAAAAAATTATAAATATTTGATACTCACAGTGCGGTAGTAAATTTTGCCTCGAAAGATTTTTTAAGTGTCTCCTCATTTATTTCTATTCTTTTGTTCATCAAATTCAAAAAAAAATATTAGTTCGTTGATATTTATTTTTAGAGGTCGCTCGAAAACATTTTAGGTATCTACACTACTTTTAAAGTTAAACTAATTATGAGTGACCTTTAGAAATTAAAATACCTATCGATTTGAAATTTTCAGAATCGAGATTTTTTTCAACCTAGAAAATGATAAAATAATGAGAAATAAAATTAAATTCTAGACGATTTTGGAAATTTTTAAAAATATTGATTGACCTCTAAAAAATTTTTTTTGAGCTGAGTTTTGGGCTCTTAAAACATGATAAAACTAACATATTTTCCAAGATACACGAAAAAAAAATATTCATTTTTTTTTTGCCACTAATGTAAGTATACAGGGTGTTAAAAAAAGAGTGTAAAATATTTAAGGAGGTAATAGTATGAACCAAAATAAGCAGAAAAGTCTTAATAACCATGGGTCCGCAAAGTAACGGTTGCAGAGATATGGAATGCTTTATGTTTTTTAGTCCCTTTTTTTATTTTGCAAAAACGTTGTGTATTTTCTTATAATAGTTAGTTGATGTTTAGTGAAATAAACAGTACGTATTTGACAGTTGTTCTCAGTGCACAAGTTTTCTTTCGCTATGGCTGGTTACTCTAACGCAGAATTAACAGACATGCATTTCATGTATGGTCGTGCTAATGGGAACGCCACCGAAGCGCGACGTCTTTATGTTGACGCTTATCCAAATCGCCAGATTCCTTCACAACGCATGTTTGGAAGAATTCACCAAAGATTGCGTGATACCGGTTCCTTGAGCAAACAGTGCCATTTATCCGGAAGACCAAGGTCGGTATCCACTCCTAGAGCAGAAGAAGAAATTCTAGCACTGGTAGAGCAGAATCCAGGTACGAGTGTGCGGAGAATATCAGCCGAGGTAGGAATTAGTGGTCCTCTTGTTTGGAGAATCCTTCACGAGCAACTGCTTTATCCATACCATGTGCAACGAGTACAGGCCTTAAATCCAATAAATGATCATCAAGCACGTTTGGTTTTTTGCCGCTGGTTTCTACGTCATGATGCTGAAGACCCTCGTTTTCTTGCAAACATTCTTTTTACTGATGAGGCCGGGTTCACAAGAAATGGAGTGTTTAATTTTCACAATACGCATATTTGGGCCGACGAAAATCCTCATGCTCTAATAGAATCTGGACATCAGGCACGTTTTTCATTAAACATTTGGATGGGTATTGTAGGTGACAGGTTTCTAGGTCCTGTTGTTTTACCAAACCGATTAACAGGCGCTGCTTACCTCAACTTTCTGCAGAACACACTGTATGAGTTTTTGGAAGACATTCCTTTGAATCAGAGGCAACAAATGTGGTTCCAGCATGATGGTGCTCCAGCTCATTTTTCCATGGCCGTTAGAGAGCATTTACACCAAACTTTTCCACATAGATGGGTAGGAAGGGCCGGACCTGTTTTATGGCCTCCAAGATCGCCTGATCTGAACCCTCTAGATTTCTTTGTTTGGGGATATTTGAAGACATTAGTGTATGGTACTCCTGTAAATAGCCTGGAAGAGCTGCAGCTACGGATTAATTAAAAGTGTCAAGAAATCCAAACCAAGGAGGGTGTTTTCGAAAGAGTTCGAATATCGTTGAGACGAAGATGTCGTGCCTGCTTGGAAATGGACGGAGGGCACTTTGAACATCTTCTGTAACTTTGTTTTTTGTTTGTTAAAAGTTTCCTTTGTCGGTTTATTCCTAATAAAATAAAATGTTTGAAAAACGAATAGTGGTCCATATCTCCGCCGGACCCATGTTTGTTAAGACTTTTCTGCTTATTTTGGTTCATACTATCACCTCCTGAAATATTTTACACTATTTTTTTAACACCCTGTATATTATAAAATATATGTATGAAATTCCTGAGTTTAACAACGATGTATCAAATATCCATGGCCAATAATTGTTTCTATAATTTTAGTATGCGGAGTTATTTTTGTCACTTACAATTTTTTTCAACATTCCACTCTCTTTAATATTTTCATGCCTTTTTTTAATATTCACTGGAAAAGCTGTCCTACTCAATGTGTTTCATTTTTGTAAAGACCTCAATTAAAAAAATATATATCTAGCGCTCCAAAAAAAATAAAAAATAAAAAGTGATATGATATTTTTAAAACTATTAGATGTTTACAATTCATTCATTCTCTTAAAAAATACAAAAAAAAAATATGTATTTTCGGTTTAATAAATCTTCAATAACCGATTTCGCCCAGTATTTCCGTCAATCTTGTCTCACTCTGTATGTAAGTTCAGATTGTCCATTAATTGTCTAACGAGGAAATATGTGTAGACCTAACCTTATTGCGTTCCTTGCTTGCTTTCAAACCATCCAATATGTGTATGATCGCGGTACAGTCGGCTTCTGAAATTATTTAAATCTATAAAATATAGACTCGAGACGAAATATAAAAATATATTTATGCCAATCTATAAATTAGATGCGTTCGTGTTAGTAATGTTTATAGACATAATAATTTGAGGTAAGGTCAAAAATTATTTATTGTAATAATACGCTCTTGTTTTCTGAATGTATATCAAAATAAAAATATTATGACCGTAAACATACAGGGTGTCCCATTTAAGATGGATTCTTCCATTATTCTGCTAATATGAATAATACAAAAAAGTGTTTTGAATGAAGGTTAAACCAAAACATGTTTTCGCGTTTTAAAATTAACTTCAGTTGTTCAGGATGTGTCATTTCTTCTGGGTGTTACCTAATTTCCTATTTTATATTTCTAATGTAAGGCTTAATTCCATAAAAATACATGCGTTTTGAAACGTACCGTTTCTGTTTTATTTAACATTTTTAAAGGAAATTTTTGGCAGTATTTCAAGCATGAAAAAAGATATATTCTGTGTAATTTACTTATTAATTACGTTTCAAATAAAAAACTAATAATTATGGACCGTCGAAGTTCTAAGTACGGATTCATTAAAGGATAAATTCCTTTATTTTAAGATATGTTGGAGTCTATTTGTTACTGTTAAATTCCGTGAGAACTATGTATATGGTTAAAAAAATTAAAACTCATAGGACCGATCTAAGTGTGTCTAGTCTATCTTTCTGGTTATTTATTGATATCAAGCTTGATCCATGTTTTTCTCAAAGAGGTATATGGATAATTCAAGAAATATGTATCATAATCCCAATTAAAAAGCACCTCTTGAATAAACTGAATATTTTTTGTATAAATTATATTACCAGAGCTATGAAAGAATCCTTCTTAAATAGGACACCCTGTACATGCAGACAGACTTCCATAACAGCAAATAGTTCAAGAAGTTTCTAGGATAAAAATATGCCAATTTAGACCTTAGTATAATATTTTTGCTCCCTTAAAAAGTTCAAAATATTCAAATATGTTTTTCTTTTGATTTTTTAGGATAGTCAATAGTGTGTTTTATTGATGACTTAGTATTAAAATATAGATAATTGTTCGAAATATCACAATAAATACTTTATATGTATTATTTCTGTTTATAATGATATCCTGAACAATTCTCTACCGTCTCAGTACTTACGAATCTTTTCTGATTTATTCGATACAAAATTTATAAATTCCACTCCTTAACTGGTCTTTTTGGTGCCACGGGTAATTTATTGAAATTCTCTGTCACTTTTCACTGCGACAGAAATAGCCAGTTAAATAAAAAAGGCGCTAAAAAATAACATTAATAAATAATTCGAAGCAATACAATAATCTCAAATCTTTAAACTTTATATTTCTTTTAGATCTTCTCTTGCATCAATAAATTTTTTACTACCAGTTGCTAAAAACCGGCACAATGTTGATGATAATTGTCGCAACGATTATAGTGGTGGCTTTCTTTTACTATTACATTAATAAAAAACTGAACTATTTCAAAGACCGTGGCATTACCCAAGGGAAACCTATGTTTTTATTCGGCCACACTTTGGGAGCTATAATACATACACAGACATGGACAGACGTGGTGCAAAGTATTTACGACCAGAGTCCTGGAACCAGGTAAGAACGGAAAACAGAAAGAGTAACGTTTAGTATCTGGTGATTCTGGCTACTCCAAGCGCTTGTTTAATTAAACTGAAGGCTCTCGAGCTTTTCACTCATATTTGACTATGTTTACAATATGTATAAGCCAAATGGAATAAATTCAGTAATAAATAAATGGGGGCGTATTCGAAAAAACGCTCGGATACGCCGACTGGTATTTTTAGTTGCGCATTTTTTTCAACAAAAACTTTTTATACAGGGTATTTTATGTAACAGTGGTCAATACCAACTTTCTTATTTTCTAATACTAGACATGTTTCATGTACAATGTCCTATACCTATCTTCAACTGTTTCGGAAATATTAAGTTTTTCAGATTTATTGCAAAAATTAATATTAAAAAATTAATTATTTGATTACAGAAATTCGCTACAACACACTCAATATGTATTTCCTATTCACCTCTTCATAATGAGAAAGTAAGCAAAAACCATTTCAGGGTTCCTTTTTACTTATATGAAAAAATAAAAGAAAACCATAAATAGTTTGGTTTAATTTTGTTTAAAACGCCTGGCCTTAGCAACGTGTTGTCTGCCTGCATGACAGTAGTTGTCAAGTCGTTTGAATTTCGTTAACTGCATATTAGAAAAATGGTTCATTTACCAGAAATGCACAAAATAACAATTGTACAGATGATTGGTTATAACACACGAACAGAAATGGAAGTTGCTCGCTTATTTCATGAAAGATTTCCAAATTTACCGCCTATATCTCAAGGGACAATTAGTAAAATAGAAGATAAAAAAAGCAGCAGTTTCTCGACCGAATATTTCCAAATCGGTGGATAGGGAAGCGCGGATCGATGGAATGGCCAGCACGATCCCCGGATCTGACACCATTAGACTTCTTCTTATGAGGATATGACAAAAGTATTGTATACAAAACTAAACCCCTCGGCTTCGCTGATTTAAGAAGACGAATAACGCTTGCGATTAGATCGGTCACGCCTGAGATGTTGAGTAACGTTAGAAGAAATTTCTATTTAAGATTAGGATTTTGGTCATCTCCTACATTGAGATTTTTTTTATTACATTATCAATAAATAAACAGTATTACTTATTAGTTTTTGAGTGTGGTGTAGCGAATTTCTGTCATCAAATAATTTTCTTTTTTTAATGGTAATTTTTGGAATAAATCTGAAAACACTTAGTATTTCCGAAACAGTTGAAGATATATACAGGACATTGTACATGAAATATGTCTAGAATTTTTGAAGAATCCAAAAATTGCATAATATACAGGGTATTGCATTTAATCCAAGAAAGCTGGTATTGACCACTGTTACATGACACACCCTGTATATAAAGTTTTTATTGAAGAAAATGCGCAACTAAAAATACCAATCGACGTGTCCGAGCGCTTTTTCGAACACACCCCCATTTATTTATCATTGAATTTATTCCATTTGGCTGACACTGCATATATTTTACCACATCCTAATTTGTACTGTGTTGCTTCTATAATAACTTTTGTGCTTTTATGTATAAAACACATTGTTCGTGCCAAAGAATCATTTTAAAAACGAAACTAAATACCATTGTTTATTTTAGATACACCGGAATGTACAATTTCTACTACCCACTACTGGTCATAAAGGATCCAGAACTACTGAAACAAGTGGCTATCAAGGATTTCGATCACTTCACTGACCATATCACTTTCATGCCAACAGATGGTGATCCGTTATTCTCAAAGAGTTTGTTCGCCCTACAAGGTAAATCTTCAATCTTCAGTCATCTTTATTTTGTCTTTGTCCAAGTACTTGGTTGAGCTTAAATAAATCAAAATAACCTTAATCGATGTTGGCCATTTTACATCATCTCTTTCTAGGTCGGGAATGGCGAGAGATGAGGACTCTATTAAGCCCTTGCTTCACGAGCAGCAAAATGAAGTTCATGTTCAACCTGATAATTGAAATCTCTGAAAATTTCGCGCAGTATTTCCTGAAAAAAGACGAGGATGTTATTGAGGTTGAAATGAAGAATGCATTATCTCGCTTTTCCAGTGATGTAATCGCCACTACGGCTTGTGGGATACAAGTCGACTCTTTGGAGAATCCAAACAACCAGTTTTACTTGATGGGACAGAAGTCTATAGATTTTGGCGGCATCTGGAAGAACATAAAGTTCTTTTTGTACATGTTAGTGCCACCCATCAAGAATGTAAGTTAAATAGTACGATCCGTAGCTTTCGCATATTATGTTCAGAAAATTATATACAGGGTGTTTTCTAAATAAACAAAAAGTCCTAAAAAATGACCACCCTGTTTCATCCCTATTTTCACCCATAATTGTTTTCATATGCTTATCTTAATTTTTCGCTCTTTTTGTATATTTTACCAGTTAGTGACTGGATTAATGATACAAGAAGTGTATATTTTGATACATTATATTACCACAGACCCTCCACAATTTACCTGCTGCAAGTAATATATGTACAGAGATGTATTTAAAAACTTTACAGTTTGGAAATCGTATTACTTAGCTAAAATTCAGAATAAGTGAAAATGGTGAAATCACACGATTATATCGCTTTTACAAATATTTCTTACGGTAATACTTTTTATAAAGAAACATTTGCAACCGTATTTTCATCTTGGAATTATATACAGGGTGATTCAAAACTTATCCGAAAAATAATTCAGGATGTACAGGGGACTCGTACAAATACAATTTTGTAAAGAAAAAACCAAAAAGGGCGGTTCAAAAATGATTTAAAAATAAGCTTTCGCACGGCACTGGAAACTGGCCCACTGTAAAACCTGACCTGGCACAAATGCGTCCGTCACGTCAGTGATAAAAACGGATAAAAACTTGAAAGAATTTCGCAAGGAAAGGAATAAATAGAATTTTATAGCATCTATTTTATATCAGCAAATTCAACTGATTTTGCCGCTATTGTTATTATTATTTACTAAAATTAATTTGTGGTTTTAAAACGATATCCATCTATTCACTCTGGCTTGCTATACACGCAAGCCATTTTTGACACTAACTACTAAAAACCTACTGTAAACACTATAGCAACGACGACTGTAAAATCGGATTTCAGTATTCCGAGTCGCTGAGGCCACGTGGCTCTCCACACGTATTACAAATGACGCTAGAGACTTCAGTTGTCTAGCTATGTAATGGTTGAAAGTACTTCAATAATTTTTTTCTCGGAATCTATAAGGATTTTTCAAACATTTTTTTACGTTATTGACTCCATTTCTCAAGCCGCATCTATTCCCAAATTTTTTTGGATAAATTTGTGAATCGTCCTGTATATTATCTTTTTTTTCAGTCTGCAAAAAAATATGTACCTACGATAAAACTTTTCTTAATTTAATAAATAACATGCTGAAGATAATATGTAAAATAATAAAAGCTTGTATATGCAGGGTGTTTACTAAGTACTTATACAATCTTTAAAGGCTGAATATGTGACTAATTTTAAGATAAAAAGTTCATATGAACATGGGTCCACAAAAGCTTGGTTCTTGAGGTCCAAAAAAAATTGTTTGGTACTTTAAATTATATCTTTGTTCCATAACATAGCAATTTGACGAAATTCAAGAAACTGGGAGTATTAATGATGAGAAACTCAAATATTTACTTAGTTTTTTGTTTAATGATCGAAGGTACCACATACAGTGTTGTACCATAACTTTTTTATGTCGCACTATTCAATTTTACCTACAAAAGATACTCTTAGTATTTGTCACTGAAAACAGCCGTTTTGTAAAAAAAATTAGTCAAAAATTCACCCTTTACCTAAATTGTTAATATGATTTATGTTTTCCGACGGGAATTGTTACAAAACTAGAAAAAATTATCCTGAAAGATTTCCTTGATCATCTAAAAATTGCATAAAATGTTTTTGTGATAACGAGTCTCCGTAATAATCACATTTAATCTGACAAAAACTCTTTCATGATAGTAGATCCCGATTTTAATGTCAGTTTCTGTGAATTTATGGGATGCTGTCAGCGTAAGTGATTTCTTTTTAGGCCGAAAGAAACATTTACTGGTGATTCTTGAAAAGAAACCGGTAACTGAACTGCTTGTAGACGTTCCTTAGACTACGAATATGGTTTAAACACAATGAGACACCCCCATATTTTAGTTTGGCTCGACAACCCTGACTGCCTAGTTCACCAGATCCGATTCCCATGCATTTGTTTTGCTTGGCCGTTGTATCATAATTGATGTTTGGTTTAACACGTTGTTATACAAAAGAAATGTGTAGGGACAAAAAATGAAGGGAATATATGGTGCATCCAAGAACAAACTTTGGTTGCATTGTTATACAAGCTAGTATATTTTTTTTTGAGAAAAGATACATCATAGTATCCTTAGCTCATAACTATTATTAGTACTTTTACTTTTTCAAATATTTCAGATAATGAAAATTCAACTGTTTACCGACGACGTATCCACATTCTTCAGAGGTCTGATAGACGAAGCCATCAAAGTGAGAGAAGAGAAAGGAATTGTACGGCCAGATATGATACATATTTTATTAGAGACACGCAAAGGAACCCAGAAAGAAGAAGAAACTAACGACGTCGACACAGGATTTGCTACAGCTCAAGAATCCCCTAGGAGCCTAGGTAATTTATTTATTTTATCGTGCAGGATGAACAAAAAGGAATGTTTTAGAAAAAGGAAAAGTCAACAAAGTTCTAACAAACGAGGAAATAACCGCCCAAGCCTTGATCTTCTTCATCGCTGGTTTCGACTCTGTGTCATCAGTGATGTGCTTCACCACCTACGAATTGACCGTGAACCAAGATGTCCAAGAAAGACTTAGAGAAGAGGTTTACTCCACTTGGAAAGCATGCAAAGGAAAGCTGACCTACGACGCACTACTCCAGATGAAGTACTTGGACATGGTCATATCAGGTTAGTGATGACAGTGTTTGGGTCACATTTACCAAATCTGGTATTTTTAGAGACTTTAAGGAAATATCCCATCAACTTAGTAATAGAAAGAGTGTGCACCAAGCCCTACACCATCGAACCTGTCTTACCAGGAGAGATACCGGTAGATTTGAAGGTAAACGACGCCATCTGGTTGCCGGTCTACGCCATACATCACGATCCAAACTACTACCCGAATCCAGACCGGTTTGATCCAGACAGGTTCAGTGACGAGAATAAGGGTGACATCAAACCATACACCTACCTCCCTTTTGGTTTGGGTCCACGTAACTGCATCGGTTCTAGGTTCGCTTTGTTGATGATAAAAGCCGTGATTTTCCACACCTTGTTGCACTTCGAACTGGTGCCTATCGAGAAGACTGTTATTCCCCTGAAGATTTCCAAGAAGAGTTTCGCTATGAACGCCGAGGGAGGGTTCTGGCTTGGTTTCAAAAAAACTACAAACGGACAATTTACAACCTAATATTGTATGCACGTATTTTTTTAATATATATTATAATACAAGATGGTGCAGTTTAAATTGGCTAACTCCAACTTCCAATAGAATTTGAAGGATACTGATATCGCTGTAGTTTGTAGGTCATATTTTTTATACGGGGTGTTGTGGAAATGAGTACAAAATCGAGCAATGTGGCAACGGTGCGGCGGTTTATTAACACGAGGTGTTAAGGTGTCCAGCAACCACCAATACGCAGTTCAGTTGGTATCTGGATTCGACCGTGTCGGGGTGTTTTTTGCGTGCCATTATTTCCTTTTCTTGAGGTGTTTTCCAATAGTAGGGGAGCCCAAGAGGGGATTTTGGGAGTTGTGCATTTCAATAATCTGGCGATTTGAGGATGACGTAAGGCAGTCGGAAGGTCACAGAGTTGCAAAAAAAAACGTCACCTCGACATTCTCGAGCGCGGTCGATATTTTTTTTTTATTTTGAAGGAAATAATTCAAGGATAATGGGAAAAATATAATCTGCCGATTTCCACAAGCCGAAGTAACAAAAATCGTTAATAAAGTTTAGCGCGTGCAGCTGCAGGGAAATACATGTTGTTTTGAAACTCCGTCAGGAATCTCCGGGAGGTGATTCTATGGATTAAAATAATAGCAGTATGTAATGAAATTTTTTTTTCGAATTGTCAATTGTTTGCAAGTTACAGCTTGTCGAAGTTAATTTTTAAAATTTTTTTATTTAAATAACTTATTTAATTCATGTTCGATCAGTCTCTCCCACTAAGTAGATGAAGCTCTATTGGACCAGTCAGAGAAAAGTTTCATTATGCGCCTCTAGAGGGCACTTTACCTAGAATTCAAAATTTGTTTGGTTTATAACTTTTTTCTCTTACTAAACATCACAGAAATTTAAACTTTATTGAAAAGAGAAACAATATCAGAAAAAAATATGTACTCTTTGTTCATGCCGATAAATGTAACCGTTTACCAGGAAATCGCTATTAATGTGTTATTAAACATCAAATTTTTGATCATTCTTTCTGTTATTATGTACAGGGTGTCCCGAAGTTAATGCAACAAAACTTGGTCACAGATTCTTAAGACAAATTTAGGGGACCCGTATTTTTTATTTTTGCCAAGTGGCCCCCTCTTTCGGAGTTAGAGCACCCTGAAGTCCGCCCCTAAGAATAATATTTTTTTAATATCTCTGAATCACTAAATTTGGTACACAGGGGTTTTATGACATGTGGAATCTTAAGTCTGTTCTCTGTACACTGCTAAGGTATCGCTGCGGGGTCGGGTGCACGGGCGTTACAGCTGGAGGCGGAGACTATCGCTCTCCCACTACGATGATTTTACAGTGAACGTATTTAGGTTGATTTAAACGTGAAACTAACGTTACAATTTTTACTTCAATAATTGTGTCAATTTAGAATTAATACAATTATTGTACCGCAATTGTACAAACAAATTTCATCGCAATACAAAATTGAATAACCGACATCCCGTGGACGTCAATTTAACGCTCCTTCTCTTTTTTGGTTTTATGAGAAAAAGTTATTCTTGATGAAGAGTTCTGCATGGCCTAAAATCCAAAATGAAATAATCAGATTTCAATTTTTTGCAGTCGTATACGAGGTTTGTCGAAAAATGTAAATTTTGCTCAAGAGTAAAGTACCTTTATTTTTTAAAATATCGACAATCGTTATTTAAAGTTGATCCAAATAGAAAACTACGGTCAGGTATCCAATATTATTCATTTACCATTAAAAAACAGATTTTGTTATTTTTACAAACTCTTCTCCGTATTAGCATTGATAATTTACGTCTAGAGATAGACATTAAATCTAACAGGTAAGGTAGTCGGATTTTTGTAATTTTTGATATTTATGGTATGTGTAGTTTGGACCTTGAATAACAATTTTTCGAAGTAGTTCTACGCTACGTTCATAATTTACCGAGATAATCGATTTTGAAGTTTTACCTGACAGCTAAATCCACTAGATGTGACACACTCCTCAACTGGGAGCGTGGCCTAATAGGTAGCGTTAGGAACTGACAGTCAGTATATCGCTAGTTCGAGTCCGTCGCGTGAAATTTTTTTTTTTTTTCATAACGCACCATATGGTATTTTATTTTTTTTTTTCATCTCGAAAATTATGAACAAACGAAATATTATAATAAATACTTATGTATATGTAGGAATATTCAAATATTTCATTAAAAAGCACAATTGGTTGATAAACAATATTTATTATGAACTAACAATAAGATTTCATTAAAAAAAACAAACGAGGTCAGGTAGGATGTTCTTTTATTTTATATTTATGTTACTATTTGACACGCAGTGTGGCACGAGCCAGAATAGTAGTTATCATAAAAAAAATGGGAAGCAGAAATTTTTTAAGCATCTAGCTTCCTTTCTTTTTTTTTCTGATCTCGAAAATTATGAACAAACGAAATATTATGATAACTGTATGTAGGAATATTTTTCAAGTGTTTAATTAACATTTTGAGCTAGGTTGTGTGGGTCGTGATTAAAAAAACACACCTGCTCGGGCATAGAAAGTTTCTGCTTCCCATGTTTCTATGATAACTATCATTCTGGCTTATGCCACACTGCGTAAAATATCAAATACTAAAATTAAAATAAAAAACCTACCTGACCTTGTTTGTTTTTTTTTAAAGAAACTTTATTGTTAATTCATAATAAATATTGTTTATCAACCAATTGTGCATTTTAATGAAATATTTGAAGAATATTTCTACATATACGTAAGTGTTTACTATAATATTTCGTTTGTTCATAATTTTCGAGATGAAAAAAATAATAAAAAACTATATGGTGCGTTTTGAAAAAAAAAAATGTCACGCGACGGACTCGAACCAGCCATCTCGTGACTGTCAGTCCCGAACGCTACCAATTACGCCACGCTCCCAGTTGAAAAATGGGTCACATAATGCTAGTGGATTTAGCTGTCAGGTAAAACTTCAAAATTGATTATCTCGGTAATTTATGAACGTTGCGTCGAACTACTTCGAAAAATTCTTATTCAAGGTCCAAACTACACATACCATAAATATCAAAAATTACAAAAATCCGACTACCTTACCTTCTCCTGTAAGATGCACTGACAAACCAATGGAATTTTTGATAGCAAACGTCAAAACGCTAGTTACAATTTATAAAATACAAGAAATGGCAGCTCTGTTAACTTCTTAGGAGAAAATTTAAATAGTTTTGATTGTGGGAGATGATTATAAAACTCATCAAGAAGCGGCAGTCATTTTTAATAACTGGCATCCGAATAGAAATCTCGGAGAATAAGTTCAATATGACCAAAAATAATTAAAAATCGTCAATATTCATCAACGAGCACTCGATCATAATTGAGTTATTTCACTAGTATGACCAGGTGCATTTGGAAACAAAAAACGTATACTTTCTCAAGAAAAACGGCAAAAAACGAAAACGGGATTATTGTCGGCATTTCCTTTAATAAACATGGGCTGGGATGGAAACGCCGAAATGTTGTGCTGTACAAATTAAATATACTATTACTATTAAAAATTTAATTATTACCGCTGATAGTGCAGTAAAAACATTTATTAAAAAATACATTTTTTAGTTTTCCGCTAGAAATAACGTTGCCTGGCTGTGCCGTACAACTTTTAACTCAAGATAGTTTTTATATCAATCTCTGATATAATATCTAATTGGATGCAAAAACTTCTTCCAATGAAAATAAAAGAATCGAACCCCGCAAGATCGATTAATTCAATACTCTCAATTGAAAACGTATAGATTATCACTGACTAGATATTTCTTTGAACTCCGGTCCTGTCCGCAATTACCAATCTCTAAGCCCATCCCACTGAGTAAAACACACGTGGTTGCAGCATTTAAAATATATTCGTTTCTGAAGTTGTAGACGTTCGGGATTTAGCATAGAATTTTGAGTAATTTTTATCAAATCAATATAATTTTGGTATCATTGCAAAGCTAAAAGATAGACCCACTTCCCTCTTGTAAGCAATTTTTGATTTAAGCCTCTATTTTTACGTAAATAAATTGTAAATATGACGATTTCTTGCATAGTTTACTCTTTAAATTTAAACAATTAGAAACCAATTTTGAAAAAACTGTTACAAGACAGCAGTAGGAAAACACTTTGTCTTTCGATTGTTTTTTTATTTGGGCCGCTATGTTTATTCGTTTTCCAAATATGTGTTATGGGCCGAACCCTTAAAATGGGTTTATTTCAAGCGCGTGACGGACTCTTAATTTTGTAATGTTATTACCCATCAAGAAAACGATAAAAAACTTTAAATATATAGTTTTTTTTAACCTCGACCATAATTTTTTTTACGTCTTTGTCATTTGTAATTTTATCAGAGAAAGAGATTACCGAAAGTATATATTATATGTGTTTATATGTATTATAATTAAAAGAAATAGATTTACGTGTGCAGAAAATAAAATAAAAAACTTTTTTTACAAATTTCAACAAAATTTATTATTTGTTTTTATTTGTATGCTATTTTCCGTGCTTTTTATTGGTCACATTCAGTGATTTAAAAAAAAAAATATGAAATTTTTTTTTTTTCAAACCGTCAGATTAAGAAAATCCCTCCAAATAATCGTCAGATTATGGATCAGCACAACCAGGGCATCAAGCTAAACCGTCTATATGAAAATCTGACGCGCTCGAGTATTTCAAAATGGCGTTTTCTTTTTTGTATTTTCAAAAAGCTGCCACGAGTTTGCGTCACATCCGAATCGTCAGTCTTTTGAATGGGAGCTTCGTTCGCCCCCACCATCCAAATCAGCAGATTAACATATCTCCGTTATCGGAGACACGTAGGGCATATACACTACCAATATCTGACATGCTCGAGTATTTCCATGTGACTGTTTTTTTTTACATTTTTGAAAGCTTGTAGGCGCTCCCCCACCGGTGAAAGGGTATACATCATATTCTTTCTAACATCTAATCTTCAAAATCCAATCGGTCCCTACGACGCTCGAGTAAATCCCCGTTTAGCATCGTGGGCTCCCCTACTACAACGAATGCGCGAAAATTGGATTCGAAGGAGTCGTGCGTGCCTCGAAAATGGTGGTGGACATTTTGAGCTTATATTGTAGTTTGTTTCGTACTTGTGCGTTTAAAAATTATTGAATTTTGCTTTTTGGTAAGTACCTAAATTATTTTTAATACGTATTTCACAGATTTCTCAAATACGTAATTTGATTAAAAGCTAAGTTCCTGTTTTAAGATAATCATAATTACTAAAATTCAAGCTAAAATTAAAGCACAACACTATCTTTGTACTACAAAACGAAAAAATCGTCTTTAAATTTACTAAATGTTTCACAATAACAGCTGTTTACATTTTTTCCATAGGACAAGTCTGCCGCATGTATACTTGGTGTGCATCAGCGCTGTTGTCAAGTTGTGATGAAATATTAATACTCGCTGTATTTTGAAAACTGTCAATCTTACATCCCTGTAATATACAACTTTTTTGTTCATTTATGAATACTCTATCTCATGCTGAAGTAATGGCAGTCAAAGTCCTTACATCCTGTATACATGACAAGGACTGGCAACTTACAAATAATAAACTCAGCATACTCGTGCGCTGTTGCCAAGTTTCTGCCGCAACGTTTGGCATTTACTACATATTGGGTAAAAAATTAGTATTTTAAACTCGATTTTATTCAATATTTCAGCAAGTCATCGATCGATCATCGATCTTGTATAGAGTGTCAAGAATTAGAATTTTATTCAAGACAACCCCTAGACTCTAGGGGGTTGTGAAGATTATTTACTCTAGGGCCTAGAGTAAATAATCTTCACGTCATGAGAAAATAAAGTTGGAGGAAATGCCATAAAAAAACACGATCTCTAATCAGCAAGTGTTTAGAGATCAATTGTATCGGACATGTAGTTACTACAAATGAAATATGTGGCCAGAAAGATATACTTTCGCGATTCAAGGACAGTTCTATTAACTTGTTTATATTCATTACGGTTGGCATATGGAGAAGCAAACTGCGTTTCACACATATCATGTACAGGGTGAGATTCTGTGGCAGACTGGACAGTATAAAGTCAGGCTCAAATTAGTCATCTTGTAATTATTATTACTTGTTTCGTAGGCATCTTTAATAACTAGTAAATGGTTAATAATGTCAGATTAATAAAGTACAGCAATCATCCCCCATTTTGGGGCAAAACCTCTATTGCCAACCTTGAAATATGTTTGTTCTCCGATATTATTGCAGAGGTTATAAAAATATATCATTTTAATACGTAGATAAGTGTAATATGATTGAGAGATAAACGCCTTTAATACGGATCAGCATTATGAAAAACAATTTAATAATGATACACTAAAATGTATTTTTTTTACTCTATTTCGAAGGTACAACAATGAAAAGGTAAATATTCTAAAATTGTAGTAGAAAATTCCTAAGGTTCCTTTGCATCAAATATCTGTTTATATAGGGTGAATTATCCTAAAAAAATTGGGAATATATACTTCATGAAAAACGGAATCAATATCGTTAAACATTTTTTTGTAAAATTCTTATAGTTTGCGAGAAAAAAAATTATTGAAGTTGTATTATTTTCAACTCTTACATCGCTGAGCTACTGTAGTTTCTAGCGTCATTCGCTAGTGTTTACATTAGTTTTTCAAGTGTCAAAATGACGTACGTGTATAGCAACTCAAGTTGAAGAATATCGTTTTAATTTATGGATTTATGGATTTTATGGATGGATTTATTTTTTAATTTATGGCAATACAATATTTGTGTTAAGATGAAGCATTTGTGTTATGGTGAAGCAAGACATTTGTGTTAGTTCTTCAATATTCCATCCTCGTTCATTTTTACAGCCTATTTTTTATATTGCAAAAGCTCACTATGCCCTGTACAATGTGTTTCGTTTAATTTTTATGGTGACCTGTATTCAAAAACATAAGAAATATCTATCAAAAAAAGTAAATAAACCTTTATTTAGGAAATAAACTTCATGGTACTGGGCGAGTTAAAATAACGGCGGAAAATTAATGTCTACAGACCTAAATGAAAAAGTAGTAAACATTTTTTAAACTCTGAGTGGTCGAAATCGATTAAATTCTTCTCAAAAATATATCCATTTAAAAAATACAATTTATTTCCGGTTTAATAAACCCTCAAAAACTCAGTTCACTCTGTACCTCCACCGATAAAGCTTGGCTCACCCTGTATAAGCCCCAATTATGCGCATGGAATAACAACAAAATATATGACCAGACATATCACTGTCTCAAATATGTTGTCTGTTTTAAAATTATTCAATATGTGCGTGGTTGAGGCGTAGTCCCGTCAAGAGTAATGAAAGATAAAAATATGTGTATTTAGATAAAAATACATTTATACTTATTTATAAGTTCGAGATTCGTGCAAGAGTTAGCTTTAATTTGAGGTAAGTACCAAACTATTTATTATAATAGGTGTATTATCGAATAGATTAATAAGTTTTTTATATGAATTATATGAAATTCTTATTTATAAATGGATGTGAAACATGGGTATTTTGTGTTCTAAATGTAGCAAGATAAAAATAAAAATAGTAGGACCTAAATACAGGGCCTTTATAAATGACTACAAGCCATGTGATTGTTGAGCTTAGGCAACCAACACTGCGCGAGTGGTACTGATAACGAAATATCCCTAAATCTTGACTCGTTTATAATGAACAATAACAAACTGTTACGTTCAAGGTAAAGCGATCGCTGATTGGTTGAATAAAATCTCGTAAAAAGTTACACCAAACATCAGTCGTTGTGTTTTTTTAATGTAATCTTGATCTTATTGTTTGTTGTTAATAATTTTTAATTTTACCGAAATTTAATTGCCAATATGAAGGAAATAAAATTACTGATCAAACAAATTTACTATATTCCAGTTAAGATTTTTCCGTAGCTCTAGTAATACTCTTTTAGAGATGGAAACTACCATGGAAAATAATTTAATCGAAACATATTGCTTTTGTATGACCTATCGACGTGTTATTTTAAAGTCACCATAACTTTTTAAGGCCAATATGGACGAAATAAATTGTTTTGTATGAGTTATTAAATGTTAATTAATTTATGTTTTAAAATAATTATTTTTTGCTGTTTTAAAAAATGCCCATAATAAATAATAAGTATACTAATCTGATTGATGTCAAATATTTTTTAAAATCATTTTTCTTATTTTTTGAACTATTCTATTGTCACTACGTACAGTAGATATGGACGCATTGCGGAAAGTTAAAACAGACGACTGAGCAATAAATCTCAACTGTTGACAATTAGTTGACAAATTGCCTAGAAGTACAGTGCAACAATGCGGAATTTGGTGTAATACTGATAGAAAGGTACTGAAATTTTTATATTTATTTTAGATTTTTCTTCGCACAGCCAATTTTTTAATACCAGTTGCTAAAAATCAGCACCATGTTGATAATACTAGTTCTTGGAGTGATTACGGTGTTAGTCTTCATCTACTTCTACATAGTTAAACGACAGAACTACTTCAAAGATCGTGGCATTACCCAAGGGAAACCTATGTTTTTATTCGGCCACTCTTTGGGAGCCTTAATACACACTAGAACCTGGACAGATTTGGTTCAAAGTGTTTACAATCAGGGTGCTGGAAACAGGTAAGAACATAAATCCGCAATAAAAAGGTTTACTATCTTTGTATATACTGGAAACTCAAAAAATCCAAGAGCTAATCCAGACTAAAAGTTATCATTTTAGTTGATAAGTGAGAATGCACTTACATTCTATTTTGGCTGTGTTGTGTTTGCTCGAAGTAATATTCTTGAGTAATTTAATCCAATATATTACATTTTATCTGATCCGACTATAGTAAATAGACTATTAACACATTGTTTTTAAGAAGGTAAGTGGATTTTGCCGTAGAAGTAGATGTTGCTATGGACAACGGGAGGAGTTGTGTAATTGTAAAGAATCCTGTTGGCTATTTCAGTTTTGTTACTTCAACTGTCAGCAACATAACTTTCTGCAATTGTGGCTGATTTCCACCCACCACGTCTCTTGATTGATAATACTTCAACTACTGTATTAACCAGTAACGTTGCCGGTGTTCTTCAGAATGAACGGCCTGTATATGTTTCAGGATGTTCTAGTTTCAAAAACTGTGCAATTTTATTATGAATCGTAAAAAGGGTGTTCTTGCCGACTGCAAGTTGCAAGTGTAGCATTTGCTACACTTTCTATTTGAAAACCACTCATTTAGAAATAATAATTCAAAATCAGTAAAATTGCAACTTTTATGTAGATTTATTTTTAAACACCTTAGAAACGACAAAATCGAAGCAACCAAGGTGACCTTGCAAGATTTCGAATAATGTCAAAATGAATAGATTAAGAAATGTAAAAAAATAAAACCTAATCTTTATTTCATGAACCATAAACAACTGTGGGAGCAGATAAAATGTTATACACCATGCAGCAGTTAAGTATAATTTACCAGTCTTAGACTCTATTGCCAGCCCTTACTCCGCTCAGGCGCAAAATCCTCCTCGACTGGTAAATAATACTTACCTCCTTTATGGTGTCGCAGAGAACAATTTTGATTGAAGTATTTATTTTAGATATACTGGAATGTACCACTTCCACTTTCCGTTATTGGTGCTAAGAGACCCAGAGCTATTAAAACAGGTGGCTATCAAGGATTTCGATCATTTCACTGATCACATCAGCTTCCTACCAACAGACTCTGACCCATTGTTCTCAAAGAGTTTGGTCGCCCTCCATGGTAAGTCCTTAAACATCAAAGCATTGCCTTCTTCGAGAGTTCACTGTCTTACTTTTGTTCTTTGTAAACATTCCTAGCTTTTCATTGAGATCATGGAGAAAACAGTATTTACCAGATATTTACCATTCATCAAATTGTGTCATCGTTCCTTTTTAGGTCGGGAATGGCGAGAGATGAGGGCTCTCTTAAGCCCTTGCTTCACGAGCAGCAAAATGCGATTCATGTTCAACCTGATAAACGAAAGTGCTGAAAATTTGGCTGAGCATTTCCTGAAAAAAGACGAGAATGTTGTAGAAGTTGAAATGAAGAATGCTTTCACTCGCTTTTCCAGCGACGTAGTCGCGACCACAGCCTGTGGGATAAAAGTCAATTCTTTGGAAAATCCTAAGAACGAGTTTTACTTGATGGGGCAGAAGGCTACAGATTTTAGCGATATTTGGAAGAATATAAAATTCCTCTTGTACCTTATAGTACCATACATCAAGAAAGTAAGTTAAAGAATGTAATGGGACATATGAAAACAATTTTCAGGGGGGATCTAATATTGGCCCCCTACTATGTTTAATCTTCATAAATGGCCTTTAGGCAGATGATTTCTAATAAGTTTAATGATCAAGTATCTTTAGACACAGAGATTTAGAAGTAAAAATGTTAGATTGAGTTTAAATTTACATTTGTTTGAAGAATGAATACGCATTTTCTGTTCGGAAAAATCAAATAATTGACCGAAGGGTAAGAAACAATGTTAATACAGCTAGACTGTTACAGTATTTCGAACGAAATCCACGTAATTCTATTCGGCAGGATAGCCGGGAATTGAATTTGGATAAATCATCCGTTCAACGAATTTTAAAGACCAATGGGTATCCTGACTACAATATTCACAATTTGGCGTATTTGCCTGAACGTTACATTGAAAACAGACTTAATTTTATCCCTCAAATTGTATTAAATGTAGAAACTGTTGTTCAAAACCTTTTTCGACACGTTCTTTCGACGGAAGAAAGCCGGTTTGTCAGTAACAGTCTGCCAAACAGGTGCAACAAACATTACTGGTCCATTGACAATATCCACATTGTAAATCCACTCCAAAACCAAGGTCATTTTGTAGTAAATTGGGCCTTATTTCTATGGACATACATTGAACAGCGTGAGTTACCTAAATTTCATACAAGAGGAACTTCCAGCACTTTTGGAGAATTACACCAGGAAAATTAGCGAAAATAAAAGAGAAACTCGAAAAAAGTCCTATTCACCAGATTATTGTAAAATTGTCTAAAGGAACATAATACAAGACATCTCTCGTCTCGTGAATCACTTTCTTTAGCTAACTTTTTTATTTAAACAAATAAGTGAGGAAAACAGTTTTTTCACTTTGCAGGGAAAAGCATCAATAACTATCGGATTTGTTGTTAAAATTTTATAAAACCTATGACAATTTGAGGGTTTTGTCATACTATAAAAGTGTGCCAAAAGTGGGCGCTGTAGGTGCAATAGTTTTCGCACAATTCTATTTGTTTATAGCGGAGGCTCCAAAAGTTATGAACTTTAAGCCTCTGTACAAACGTTAATTTTCAATCAAACATGATTCTGAAAGCGTCATTGTAATCTTAAAGACGCAATTAAGCGACCTATTAAAAAATATCACGGTTTTTTTGACATTAACATTCTCAAATTGTGCATTAAGAAACCGTGCGTTTTTCGCTTATAAACAATTTGAATACCATTGTTGCTATTTATGCTATTTCACCGAAAATAGATGCAATGGATAGCTGGCAAAAAAATACAGTTTTAAAATAAAAAAAGTACCCCCTACGACCGACAGGAGCCAAGATAAGATTTTTTTTTAAATCGTAGCGCAATCGTTTATAAATATTAAAACTTGAATATTTCGCAAAATAAAGTTTACGACGTAAACTATGATTTCCCGTGAATTGCATTGAAAAATGTGGAAAATTAACGACTCACGACTCGCTAAGTAAACTGTCCGGCGGCCGGCGGCGTAGTGGTGGGGGAAGCTCGTCCAAGCGATCCCGCGGGCGAGAAAAGTTAAATGCAAAGTTCAAATAAGTGCGCGCTGTAAATTTTGCAATATCTCGGCTTCTATTCATCGTAGAAACTTTTTTTTTTTTTAAACTGGGGTAGCTCGACGAAAAAATAACAATGGGCATATTTACGAATTCGTAGAATAGCCCTGATCCCCAGAAAAAATGTATCCTTTATACTTACTTTTGTTTAATTTACAAAAATGTCACAAAAACTATTGTTAAACGAAATATTAATTAAAATTTCAATTTCGGAATTATTTTACTATTATTAAATAAATAATTGAAGCTATCGTTCATTTAAAAAGTTATTTTTTTACATATTAAGGCAAAGTAAACTTTTTTTTCAATATTTTGTTAGATACTTAATTACGATTTAAATGTAAAAATCCCAAATCTCATTCAAATTTTTTGTATCCTCACAGTAGATCCATACTATCGAGTTTGAGACAGCATGTATCTGATGGTACCACTCATCAATAATTTTCATACAGTTCTTTTAAGTCTCACCCTATGACGACATTTATACATACTTTTACGTATGTATTGAAATATTTCAGGTACTGAAAATACAACTGATTACGGACGACGTATCCACATTCTTCAGGGGTCTGATAGACGAAACCATCAAAGTGAGAGAAGAAAAAGGAGTTGTAAGACCAGACATGATACACCTCTTATTAGAAACACGTAAAGGAATCCGCAAAGAAGAGGAAACTAACGACGTCGACACGGGATTTGCTACAGCTGAAGAGTCTCCGAGCGGCCTAGGTAATTCATTTGTTTTGCAAAACATAGAGTGAAGAAAGTTTTTTTTAGTAAAAGAAAAACTGCACAGAGCTCTAACAAACGAGGAAATAACCGCCCAAGCCTTGATCTTCTTCACCGCTGGTTTTGACAGTGTGTCATCAGCGATGTGCTTCGCTGCCTACGAATTGACTGTGAACCAAGATATACAAAAAAGGCTTAGAAAGGAGGTTCACTCCACGTGGAAGGCGTGCAAAGGGAAGTTAACCTACGAGGCTCTTCTGCAGATGAAGTACTTGGACATGGTCATATCAGGTTGGTATTTAAATGATATAGCTCGCGTTATAGCTTCTGAGGTCTTGGTTATTAAAAGACTAAAGAAGAACTCTTTTTCATCTAATCTGTGGGATATACCTATACTCCAGTAGAATTAGATCACAAAACTTGAAAACATGGAAAAATTATTAGTAGACATGGGTATGCAGAATGATAATATAAAAAAAGCGTACAAGAATCTGGGGTTCATACTACGTAACAGCAGAGATTTTAAAAACATATCTACATTACGAGTATTATTTAATAGCTTTGTTAGGCCTAAATTGAAGTACGGCTCTGTAATTTGGTCACGTTTTTGAAAATTTACTAAATAACCCCATTTAAGGTACCTAGAGTCATTTTTGACTAATTTGTTAAACGCAGTCAAACTTCTAATACTTCTTATACCTCTCAACAAATTAATCTTTTAGAAACCCTGAGGAAATATCCCATCAACCCAGCAGTGGACAGAGTATGCACCAAGCCTTACATCATCGAACCTGTCTTGCCAGGAGAGACTCCGGTGCATCTGAAAGTAAACGACCCTATCTGGTTTCCGATCTACGCCATACATCACGATCCAAACTATTACCCCAATCCAGACCGGTTTGACCCAGAGAGATTCAGTGACGAAAATAAGAGTGACATCAAACCCTACACCTACTTTCCCTTTGGTTTGGGTCCGCGTAACTGTATTGGTTCTAGGTTCGCTTTGTTGATGACCAAAGCCGTGATCTTCCACGCCTTGCTGCACTTCGAACTGGTGCCTATTCAGAAAACTGTTATTCCCGTGAAGATTTCCAAGAAGAATTTCACTATGAACGCTGAAGGAGGGTTCTGGCTTGGTTTCAAAAAAAACTGAGAACGAACAAGTTGCAGTCTAATTTTTTTTTTTTAATTTTTTTTAATACATATTTTTTAAATAGATTTCTTTCTTTTTAATATTTCTACAGCTCGATGATGTTGAAATTGGCTAGAAATTAAATAACCCTTTGTGCTATTTTATAATTTTATTTTTGCCTAAAAACCTCTCACTGATAGTTAACGTTTCGAAAAACTGTCTGTTTTCGTCCTCAGAACTCAGTGTCTTAACATCAAATGAAATAATGTTTTTGTTTTGTTGTAAACAACCATAAAAAATTTAGGAATTATTTGAAATACTTATATCGCCGTTTGGCAAAATAAACACGACCTCTTTTAGTTTTCTTTACTGTAGTGTTATTTACGTGAATAAAAGCTTCTACTCATGTCGATTGAATAACCCAAAAAAATCTGATGTGACATGACAATATTTGAATCCTTGAAAAGGGTGATAAAGGGTACGAAGATGAGCAACTTTTTTCAGCAACTGATGGCCTGAATGCTTCTGATTTCAAGAAAATTGATTAAGAAAATTAACCATAAATGTAAGCTGACCTTGTGCATCTTGTGCACGTGCGCTATGTGTTGCAGTATTACTTAGCCGGCTTATAAAACTGACATTACCGTGTGGCGTGTATTATGGGAATAATTATTACACTCCTATATCATGTACAGGGTTAGTCACTATAATCTGACAAATTATTGTGAGTTTACATTGAAATTACAAAAAGTTTGTAATACAAAAGTTTTAGTTTTTTTCTGAATTTTTATAATACAGTATTAGAAAAAACAATTGAATAATGGAAATCACTAAATTAAAGAAAAAACAAATTTAATGGAACACACTGTATATTAGTGCATAATTAGTTTCGTTAAACTTTTCTCTTTTCTAAAATATGTAATATGTTACTGTTTGATTCAGGACTTTTTGACATATTTCAATTTAAAACTATTTTTGAAAAAACAGAAGGGAAAGAGTGACCGCAAAAAAAAACAGTGATTTTCGCCCGTTTTTTCACAATTCAGAGAATTAAAAAAAAATACATAAAAATGTGTTTTTGGTCGCAAATTACTTGTCGTAAAAAACTGAAATGAGCATAGCTTTTAGTATTTTGAAAATTTTAAAAATCACCCCTTCTTAGGGGTTGAAAAAATGCCAAAAATTTTGAATATTACCAATTGATATAAAAACTATTAGCATGTGAATTATCTTAATATATATTTTTTTTAATTTTTACAATTATTTCTAATATTCTCTATTTTTGGGGATGATTGACCACCCCCTGAACGCGCTTAAGAGAAGATTTTCTAATTCAACATGCTTATATCAGTCGTGAGAATAAATCTTTCTTAGTATCAAAAATCATTCGATAGAAAAATTCACATGCTAATAGTTTTTATATTTATTGGTAATATTCAATTCTTCATTTTGGGCGTCTTTTCAACACCTAAATAGGGACGATTTTTGAAAATTTAAAAGCTATGCTCATCTTAATTTTTTACGACGAGTAATTTGAGACCAAAAACATATTTTTATCTATTTTCTTTAATTCTCTGCGAATTGTGAAAAACGGGGGATTTTTGCGGTCACTCTTTATGTCTGACGGATCGCAGTGATTATGGACGAGGCACACGGAACAAACAAATTACTTTGGCAGAAGTTTATTTATCATCATTGATTTATTCCCTATAACTAACTGCTATTTTAACAAAGAAATAATGTTTAGTGAGGACGAAAAATTTGAAGTTATCTGTTTATTTTATGATAATAAAAATGTTTAATTTTAACAAGTCTTAATTTTAACAGAATTAATATAAATACCAGCTTTTGTAGTCGCTTGATCAGTCCATGAAATCTTTTCAAAAAGTTTAGATCGCCATTTTTCAAGCACAGCATTTCTCTGTAGTACTCTAATCGATAATTTTTTTGATTTTGGGTGAGTTTTTGGACCGGCGTAGTTTTATGGGGGCGGTATTTATATTTATGTAACGTTCTAATAATTTTACTTTGGCTTATTTCTAACTGTCTTGAAGTATTTACTGTGGACTCGTGTTGCCTTTTTACAATAATTTAATATTTGATTTTACCATGGTAAACCACGAATGAATATTTGCTTACCTTGAAAATATAGTTCTAATCCTTCATTTGGAATAATTCTTCGTTTCTGTCTTCCAATAGGTTTTGTTTCTCTAAAGCGTCGCTCCATGTCGTAATATGCAGCTCGAGATGGAATTGGAAACCCGGGATGCAAACGAGCATACTCGGTGGGCGCTGCTTTCTGTTTTAGATATAATTGTATACTAATTATCTATATTTAATGGTAATTTTTGCGCAGTTTCTTCCATAAATGTTATAATATCTGATTTAGATATGTATATTTCTAGGTAACAAAGAGCAATTATTTAAATCTTTACCATCTTTTCAACGTGGCAGAACTAATTAAATAAAAATAGTACTGAAAATGTCACTAATAAATAATCACAAACGATACTCTCTATATGAGTTCTTAATATGATCGTAACAAATTTTTTCTTGATGACGAAAAGACATCTTTAAAATTTTACACATGTAGTCATTCATTGTTACATGTTAAACATATTTTCCAAAAATTTTTTCGGAAACGCCGATTTAGTTCGTGTCGTTTCAAAAGAATTTTCCAAAATTTCTACTTCCATATTTCATTTAAAAGTCGTATACAGGGTGTCCCGGAAATGGTGGGCAATCTCTCGGATATGGATAGATAATGAGAAAATAATGTCACAAGTTCATATAAAATTTTTTCCTCCGGGCTCACACTGTGGAGTTATTAGCTCTTGAAGTTGAGAATCAAAAATGGTTTTTTTACTGTAACTTTTGTATTTTTCAATAAATTTGGAAAATTTTTTGGCTGGAGCTATAATTTTTGAAGCTGCTTTGGATGATAAAATGAAATCCTCGATAATAATTATGGGGGCCCGGGGGCAAAGCACCCCCCACCAAAATTTCTAGAAAAAAAATTTTTATTCCACTATACCCCAAATTTTCCATCATTTTATAAAAATTTATGGTATTTTACGTAAAAAAGGTATACTTGTTGAATATCCATAAAATAGATATATTTTGAGATAAACCCGTTTAAAGAGGAAGGTACCATTTAATTTGAGACATTTTATTTAATTGAAACACAGATTTAATCGTGGTTGGCTTTGACATGTCAGAGTATGCCAAAGGCAATTAAATTGTCAAACTTGTCAAATACGTAGTTTTAAATCTAAGACTCATCTCATAACTCATAATTTGTTATAAAATATGGAGTATTCCAATGAAGAATATGCTGATATGCATTTAATGTACGGGCGGGCTCTTTGTAATGCTTCGGCAGCAAGAAGATTTTATCAGCATTCTTATCCTAATAGAAGGATTCCGGATCGCAAAACTTTCGAACGTATTGATCAAAGATTAAGAGAAACTGGTAAAATACGATTACTATTATTAAACAAAATGGATATTAAATAAATTTTAATGTCTTNGGATGATCTTATTCTTTTAAACTCGTCATAATCTTCCAGAAGGTTAGTAGATTTATATTTTTTATAAGCTTTATTTTTTAGCTTCCATTCCGCGATTACTTCCTTAGTGAACCACTTAGGGAATTGCCTGTTAAAAACAACGTTTTTTCTTGGTGGGACATGTCTGGACAAAATTTCCTTAAGGATATCATAAAACATCTCTACAGCATCATTTATATTAGGGACAGAAGAAATACAAGACCAATCAGTTGACAATAATTCTTCGTAAAGAGCTGGAAAATTAGCATTCTTATAATTAAGTACATATGAGTATTAGTACACAGAGTAGTTAGCTCTCTTCAGAAGAAACACTGAAACTGGAGATTAAGTCATCTGGCCGTTATTTATGTTTGTTGTTTGTACAGGTCCGCGGTGTTCCGGTACTTGGTTTGAAATAATTGGCCTGTATTTGATTTTTTCGTCGCTTCCAAATTCTAAGTAGTTCTCATTACTATACGGCCAAGAAACAAGGGATCGTCAACACCTTGGTAGAATACTTGGAAGAAGAACTGGAACTGCATGGAATTTGGACCTTCTCGATCGAAATTATTTCTATTCTTCTGGATTTCTCTTGCTTCTCTGTAGAGCTTTGGCTTCCATTCTCTCTCTCTATCCCTCTTTCTCTTAGAATATGAACGTTACAGGTCCATAACTTTAAATCACCTCAAATGTAAATACCGGCTAGAGGACTTAATCTATAGTTGCTTTTGCAGAAAAGTGTGATATGTCTGTGGATAACATGAAATTGTCGGTACAATGTAATCACCAGCTCGACAATTGTTCAATCATTGTCAACTGCCACAAAAGACTGTAGATGTTTCGATGTTAAGAAACTACAAACTTCTTTCGACTTGCATTCCAACACTATTTGAAATATTGTTTTAAAATAAGTTTTCATTATTTTGTGTCTAAATTGTAGATGTGTGTCCCAAAAGTTTTGATTATACATATTTACTCCTCAAGTAAGATGTAATTAGTGCCTTCTACTGATATTGAGAACAATATATTTATCAAATCAATCAGTCAACAGCATCGTTGTTAACATAAGAACAGTGACAGCGTTGGGAACGCTTTGTCATAATGGTTATTTCATGAAACCAAGCAAGGGAAAGGCGAACAGAAATCTCTTCTGTCGTACAAATTTAAATCGTCCATTCCATAGTGTTTCAAATTCTGTGAAAATAGGAAGAATCGATTCAGTCTTGCATTGTCACCCATCACTTCGGACGTCGTCAACTTTCTCTGAGAACAACCATCGTGGATCCAGCTCCAAAAGCACGGTTGAACACTGTATACAATTCAAATTAAACATGTGACAAATAGAAAGAACAACAAAAACATTAACAACCATTAAACATAAAAGGAGAGTGCCAGGCTCACCTAGAGCTCCTGCGGGGAAAGAGCATGGCAGAGAAACCCACGATCGTTGCTCTAACTACCCAAATATAAATACAAAACAACCGCTAACCAAAGGCATAAATTAGGATCCTTTGTTAACCTCTTCAGTCCCCCCGTATCACATTTGATACGTTAGGTAACATTTTTCTTTTATAAAAAAAATCACTAATTTTATGTTCAGACCTACTATATCATATAATATACATTGTAAACAACGCCATCTATGTGGAAACAGTGACACTCATCTCAGTAGTTGACATTTAGAGCATTGCAAACATGGCGACTACCTCCAGAAATAGAATTCTATCTTCAAATAAAGGTAAGTCAGTGGTTTTATTGGGATATAATTTATCTTATAAGAAATAAATATAATGTACACTTATTTTTATATGCCAAGTGGCAAATTTTATATAAAAAAAATTATGTTTACCTTGTACACATACTTTTATTTCACGCATCAAGTAATATACATTAGGACTCTACAACATGGTTGCCTATAAGTGCAGTTTTTTGTTATGTATCAAATAGTATACATTGGGACTATAACGTTGCAATTAGTTAAGGAAGAATAATTTATATTTCAGGATTGTCTCATCAACAACTAGAAGAGTTGTTGTATGCCAGTGATTCTGACTTAGATATCAATTTGCCAGATGAATCTGATGATGGATGGGAACCAGATACACACCCTGATGAAAACTTGTCTTTGTCAGAAGACTCTGATGATGACGTGCCACTTGCTCAACTGTTTCCCGGTGCCCGCTTTCAAAGTCGACCAACGACGTCAGGTACTACATGGGTTAGAAGCGATAACTTTCGAGAATCAACTGACGAAAATCCTCAATTAGATTCAAATAATTTATTAGAGCCATTTGATTATTTCCGTAAATATATCGATGATGACGTTTTCATAAATATGGCTTTGTATTCCAATATGAAACATGTGCAAACAAAAGGAGTTTCTTTGAATACTGATAAAAAGGAAATTAAAACTTTCTGGGGTATAAGTATTATAACTTGCTTGTTGAGATTTCCACGAACCCGTATGTTTTGGGAGCGAGAAACTAGATATAGCATAATAGCTGATAAAATGACTAGAGATAGGTTCTTCAAGTTAAGAACTAACTTAAAAATTGTGGATGATTATGCTGTTACAGATGACGAGAAGAAAGATAAATATTGGAAAATTCGCCCTTTATTGATCAAGATTCGTCAAACTTGTATTTCTACTCCAAGGCCAAAGTATATTAGCATTGACGAACAGATGATACCATTTCAAGGTACTGTAAAAATGAAACAGTATATTCGTGGCAAGCCTTCCCCATGGGGTCTCAAAAACTTTGTAATGACCCGAACTGATGGAGTGCCATTAGATTTTCTGTTATATGCCGGAAAAGACACAGATCTTTCTTCGTCATATAAAACTCCTCAAAACTTAGACATAGGTGGTAAAGTTGTGTTGAAGTTGTCGCAATCTTTACAGTCAAACTCTTCAATTTTCGTAGATAGATACTTCACATCAATAGCATTGTTTAGAATTCTTGAAGAACATTCTATAATAGCTACAGGCACGCTAATGAAAAGTAGGGTCCCTAAAAATGCAAATTTTATTGCTGACGGTGTACTGAAAAAAAAAGGTAGAGGCAGTCACGACCAGTTGATATCTGACGACAACAAAATCATGATAACAAAATGGTTTGATAATAAAGCAATTTTCCTTGCATCAACTGAATGTGGATACACACCTCCAAATGAATGCAGAAGATGGTCTAAATCAGACAAAAAATACATATATATAGATAGACCAGCAGTTGTAAAATTATACAACGAATATATGGGAGGTGTCGATCTTCTGGATCGTACAATTGCAAAATATGCGATGCGAGTACGAACCAGAAAATGGACAATTCACCATTTTATTGATTTTTCCATTGCGGCAGCTTGGTTGGAGTATAGAGGTGTTGCAAAAAGCAATGGTATATTGAAAAAAGACATTATGTCTTACTACGATTTTAAAATGAAAATCGCTTTAGAATTGCTGCATCCTCAACCCCTTCATAATGAAGATGAAGAAAATATCGATCCTCATCAACAAGATAGGAAACCTTTTGTTCCACTTCCCCACAGAAACATAAGGATTGACGGAGCTGTCCATTTACCAGAAATGGATTCGGATTCGCACTCGCGCTCCAGATGTAGAATGCCTGGATGTAAAAATCTTACATATTGTAAATGTTCATTTTGTAAAGTATATTTATGCTTCACAGCAAAAAGAAATTGCTTTAAAAATTTTCATTCAAAATAGGAACACATTATTTTGGGGCCAAATGTATCATATATGATACGTCATTTTTTTGTTATTAGCAAGAAAAAAATATTTATTTTATACTATATTTATGTTATACCGATACTTATTATCTAATAAATAAAGATATTCACTTAAAAAATGGTTTGTTTTACTTTCGGGACTGAAGAGGTTAAATATTTAAAACTGACCTTGAATTTCATAATACTTAAAAGATTGTTGATATCGAATTCATAGAAATGAGTATTGTTTATCATTAAAAATGTCTAATTATATACTCCATAATCACAAGAGATTATGAATTCTACTAAATGATTTATATTCTTGAAAATATTTTTAATATTTCGTCTAGTTCTCTGTTATCTTTTCGCCATTGCCTTCCTTAATTTCTAAATAATCTATGATAATTGTACCACGTGAAATTGATCAACAATTATTATTATTAAAACACTATCTAAAATGGAAACTTTAAGTCATATATTCTAGTCCAATTAAATGGGCCTTTAACTAGCAATTTTGGTCAACTTGCCTGAATTTTTGATATAAGTTAGTTTGAGTTATATAATAACAATAAGTGACAGTAATTTTTTTTTCAAATCCCGGCCAGAGGTGAAAAAAGATAAAATAAAGGGGTTGAGTAAGAGCTAGAAAAAAAGTTCTTTTAAAAGTTGTAGAAGATAAAATTGTACATAAAAATGGTCTATAGACTTTTTCTTGTACTATTAAAATTAACAGAGTTAGAGTGGCTTGAAGTTAAGGGATAAAATTTAAAAGTCGTCAAGCAGAAAAATTATGAATGAATTTTACAATTTTTTTTCAACCTCCTCTAAAATTTTTTATCTTTGTCGTAAAACAAAATTTCGAAAGAATCTTTTCATTATTTTAAATAATCAATCGAATGGCATAGAAAAATATTGTTTTAGTGTTAAATCATAAAAATTAAAGATTAAAAATTTGAACACTTTTTATTAAAAATTTAAAGATCTTATTTCCCTGAAGAGAAAGTTTTAATTTTTTAGAGTAGATTGAAAAAAAATTATAAAAATTCATTAATTTTTCTGCTTGTTATGATTTTTTTAAATTTCTGAAATCACCCCTTAACTTCTAGCCACCCTAACTCTGTTAATTTTAATGGTACCATTTAATTGAACTATTTCCGGTTTATAGTGGTTTAAAGGCTTTTAGGACTCGTACGATGGATTTTGAGGTTCTTATGTCATGTCCAATGTATCTGCTTGCCGCCAATTACAGATTTACATAGCCTTAGTTAGAAATCTTTGACCTGCCCCTGCTGTTCTCGAGCAAGGCTCTGTGGAGATGGATCCGCTATCAAAACCCCTAGACTTACCCTCATTTTCATTTCGCTTCATATTGTTACTCCTAAGGCTACGGACGGAACCCTCTTCAGACAATGGTGGTCAGATACCGGTTAGTTTTGTGTGATAGACTAGACTATCATACCCATACGTTTTTAGGGGTATCTACGAAGCTAGCTCTTGTTCAAGGTTATTTGAAGGTCAACTCTTGTTTTTTATGGTAATACAATTTTTGTACCAGGAATTTAAAAGGGAGATGTATTTTACGTGGTGAACTTATTTTTTAAGATCATGTCAAGGTCAACTTTTGGTTTTCTATGGTGATACGATTTCTGATCACGAATCCCGAAAAAGCGAGAAACTTTACGTTTGAAGACGTGCTTGAGTTATTTCATCATTTTCAAGGTCATTTGATTGTCAAATCTTCTCCCCCGAGCCCCAGGTTGGTATCTCACCAAGATAATGATATATCGAGAGAGTGACCTCTATAAAAGTTGTATTATCAGATATCACCACTTAGTGACCTTGAAGGTCATTTCGATAAAAATCACTATAATCGGCTTTAAGATGGTGAAATAATAATTTTCGTATCCATGAGATCTGGTTTTTCATGATCCTAATGACAAACAATTGGCAACGGTAGACTTCTTATACGAGAATTTGAACCTACATACTCTCAGGCTGGGTCATAGCATAACTGGTTTCACAGCGAAGATATTTCAAATCCCGCTACCTCAGAATATGGTGGATATGAAGACAGCTGCCCGGAAAGGGATGTGTGGCATAGATCATAATACAACTTGTGTTACAGAGGTATTACCTTAAAAAAAGCTTAAAGAGTTGACATTGAATATGACCTTCAAGGTTAAATCCAAGGTCAACGGATAGTGGTCTCCAATGACCCAAACAACTTTTGTAGAGATCATTTTCCCGATATCTCACTATCTTGACCAGATACCGACCTGAAAAGTTCGGGAGCAGAATTTGATCTTCAACTGAGCTTGAAAATGAAAAAATAACCCCATCACTTCTCCGAACGTAACAACATTTCTGGCTATTTCAGAATCCGGGGTCAGAAATTGTTTTACTATAAAAAGTAGCAAGAGTTGACCTTCAAATAACATTGAACATGATCGTAAAAAATAAATCAACAGGTCCGAACGTAAAATTCCTCTCTCTTTCAGAATCCGGAGACAAAAATTGTTTTACCATAAAAAACAAGAGTTGACCCTCAAATATGCTTGAATATAACCTTCAAAGTCAAATCCAAGGTCAACAGATAGTGGTCTCCAATGACCCAAACAACTTCTATAGAGATATCTCACTATACTGAACAGATACCAACCTGAGAAATTCTAAAGCAGAACTTGATCTTCAAATGACCTTGAACATGAAAAAATAACTCAACCACGTCTTCCAAAATTTCTGGCAATTTCAGAATCCGGGGTCAGAAATTGTTTTACTATAAAAAAAAACAAGAGTTGACCTTCAAATAATATTGAACATGACCTTAAAAAATAAATCAACATATCCCAACGTAAAATTCCTCTCTCTTTCAGAATCTGGAGACAAAAATTGTTTTACCATAAAAGAACAAGAGTTGAGCCTCAAATATGCTTGAATATGACCTTCAAAGTGAAATCCAAGGTCAACAGATAGTGGTCTCCAATGACCCAAACAACTTCTATAGAGATATCTCACTATACTGAGCAGATACCAACCTGAGAAGTTCTAAAGCAGAACTTGATCTTCAAATGACCTTGAACATGAAAAAATAACTCAACCACTTCCTGCAACGTAAAATTTCTGGCTATTTCAGAATCCCGGGTCAGAAATTGTTTTACTATAAAAAAAAACAAGAGTTAACCTTCAAATAACATTGAACATGACCTTAAAAAATAAATCAACATATCCGAACGTAAAATTTCTCTCTCTTTCAGAATCCGGTGACAAAAATTGTATTACCATAAAAAACAAGAGTTGACCTTCAAATACACTTAACAGGTATGGTAGTATAGTCTATCCACACATTCATTTTGTTATGCTGTTATTTAAAATATGTGATTTTATGAACATAATAATTTAACATATTTGCAAGTGAAAAACTATTATCTTCTAAAACAAATACACAAATTCAATCACAAGTTAATATAATTCTTAAAATAAACAAAGTGGCTATTTATTTATTAACTACAATTACTGATATTTTATAATAAATATGTATTTGTTGTCTCAGACTGAAACTGCGCAGTCTGGCAGCTATTTTTAAGGCCCATCGTCGATTACATATAGTTAACATTTGATTGGCTTAAATTACATACTATTTTCTTTAAGTAAATACATAATAAAATAACCAAGACGCTTCAGAACTAGGTATTAAATATTCAATTGCGTCGCCAAACATTTCAAAATACGACACTAAGTAACCGATAAGATTGAATCCAAAAGATATATTCTCAAAATTGTTATTCCTATGTTAGTAGAGATGTACGCTTCATTGCATTTATTATTCCAAGAAATTGCGTGTTTTTTTGGTTAACAAAAATATATTTAAAGATCGTGTTATAGGTAACAACACATTTATACCAGAATGTTGACGTTGATATGTATAACGGTTGTTGTGGTGTGCCTATTTTACTATTTCATAGTGAAACCTTTCGATTATTGGAAAGACAGAGGGGTTAAACAAGGAGACCATGTATGGATAGCTGGGGACAATTGGAGGACCCTTTTGAGGCAACAGAGCATCGCTGAAATGGTGGAATATGTTTACAAACGGCATCCAGGTCTCAGGTGAGAGAATTCGATACTTTCTGTATTAAGTTATGGACACATAATAGTTGGGTATACTTTTTATGCGACATATATTTTTCGTAGTAATTTGGCCTCCTGAACACGAATCTGGGGTCAGAATTGGCCCATCACTTCACAATTTTTTCCTAACCTCAAAAAACTTGTGAAAAATAGTGAAAATTGATGAAAATTTACTGGGAAAATTTGGAAAAAAATTTATTTCCACATCAAATAGTACATTTTTATGTAAAAGACTCTGCTGAATTCAAATCCACTGTCAGAATTGAGCTAGAACGTGTGGTTTTTTTTCTAACCTCAAAAAACCGAGCAGGAATCGCTATTTTCAAATTCTGAGCGGATTTTGACCAGATTTTGTATAAAGGGGTTTTTTGGGTCGCTGATTACGAATATGAATTCACATTGTAAAAATTCAAGATGGCTGATCCAATATGGCGGGTGTACTTTTTTGAAATCCACCGATTTCAGTAAAATTTGGCATCATAAGGATTGCTGGTTGATCTCACCTTCATTAATCACACATCTGGAGCCAGATTTTCATAAATCAAGGTAAAAGATTCCACTCCGTCTAAAAATGTGACTTCGCTTAAAAAAATGACTTAAGGACTCTACACATGTAATGATGTGTAGTGTGATGTGCTTGTTTCCATGGGACAAGACAAAAAAGTTTCTACTTTATTCTTTCATTTATTTAGTCGTGCATGGGCTTATGGTTTTCCAATCAGATTTTTTTAACTACTATGCAGTTTTCCTATGGCATTTAGATGCTTTTATTTCTTAATAATTTTAAAGTTCAAGGAAAAGGACACATTACTGCCACACAGCACATCACTGCATCTGCTTATGCCTTCAATCTAAAAATGTGACTTTGCCGAAAAAATGCCGCCTACTCGGCCTAAAATTATGACTCTGCCTACAAATTTTACCTTGATTTATGAAAATCTGGCTCCAGATGTGTGATTAATGAAGGTGAGATCAACCAGCAATCCTTATGATGCCAAATTTTACTGAAATCGGTGGATTTCAAAAAAGTACACCCGCCATATTGGATCAGCCATCTTGAATTTTTACAATGTGAATTCATATTCGTAATCAGCGACCCAAAAAACCCCTTTATACAAAATCTGGTCAAAATCCGCTCAGAATTTGAAAATAGCGATTCCTGCTCGGTTTTTTGAGGTTAGAAAAAAAACCACACGTTCTAGCTCAATTCTGACAGTGGATTTGAATTCAGCAGAGTCTTTTACATAAAAATGTACTATTTGATGTGGAAATAAATTTTTTTCCAAATTTTCCCAGTAAATTTTCATCAATTTTCACTATTTTTCACAAGTTTTTTGAGGTTAGGAAAAAATTGTGACGTGATGGGCCAATTCTGACCCCAGATTCGTGTTCAGGAGGCCAAATTACTACGAAAAATATATGTCGCATAAAAAGTATACCCAACTTTTTTTTTTGTGTGTGGCTGTGTATTTTTAATCCAAGAAAAGTGAGTGAAAAAACAGTAACAAAATATTAATTTCTGTATGTTGTATTGCCTGGAAACGGAGTCAGAAGGGCAAAAAAAAATTGGAATTGAAAATAAGGCTTTTGTTATCAAAAACAAATATTTGCTGTTGCATTTTTTACTGTTTTTTAAGGAAATGTTACCACTACTAAAGTAATAAAAAGTTAATTAATCATATCTCTCAGAATCTAGTCCATAGTGACACTGCCTTCGCTATTTTTTAAATTAAAAAAAAAATATTTTGAAAAAAATGAAAAAAATTTTACATCAATTTACATATTTTCTGTGCACAAAAATTTGAAAAATATTGAATGACTATTTCGTATTTTCGTAAAGCTAAAGCTTATTAGTTTCACGTTCTAAAATTATTGTTTTTTTTGCACAGAATCGTGGAAAACAAAGAATGATGAAAATTTTTAAGACAAATAAAATTATTTAAAAAATTCTATTGCTCAAAGTTTTGAGGTTTTTGTAGATATTCAGGCATGTACCAGTTCATGTCCCCAACTTTGGTCATTAAAGATCCGGAACTGATAAAACAGATAACTGTAAAGGATTTCGACCATTTTACCGACCACAGATCTTTCTTCCCTGAAGATGCCGATCCCCTATGGGGCAAGAACCTGTTTTCTCTTAAAGGTAAATTATTGATTTTATACACTCTAGCCACAATATAAACAATTATTTATAGTCCATTTTTTCCCAGATGGATGAAATCATAGATCTCATAATAAATCATCCTAATAGTTTAAGTGATTTTGTAACCATGCAAGATGAAATTCAAGTTGGTGTCCAAGGCAATACCTAGATCTCTCACTTCTGCAGCTGATTCCGGAAGTTGATCTACCTATATTATGTACTATTTATTTTATTTCTTGATATGATGAAAGTTATTGTAAGGTCTTTTTTCTATGTTAAGGGACATCCCATCAGACTGCATATTGTGGCTGGCAATCAAAAACAGAACTAATTTTGGAGAATTTACAATGCTTAAAGCAATACCTTATATCGTTAATAAATATGTTAACTCTAAATGGGACCAGATGACAACCATGTGGAACTCCTGAATATATAACGAACTATCTGTTGTCTATATTGAATATATGAATCAAATCATGATAGTAAAGGTTTGAGAAACCACATACAGCTTATGAATAAAAAATTTATAGTTACCTTGTCAAAAGACAAAAGAACTCATTATAAATTGTATCTATTTGCTCCTTCCTCTCCATTACTCCAGACAAGTAACTTATATAAAGTAATAAAATGAGTTCAGTAGATCTGCCATTCTGTCTGCTTTTGTTACCAGACTTAAATATGAAAGAAATGAAACCCACTTTCCACAATGATGAGGAATAAAGGTCGAGATAAATTAAAACTTCCTTTTTAGGTAGATCATGGCACGACATGAGAACAGTCCTCAGTCCGTCTTTCACCAGCAGCAAGATGAGGACCATGTTCGTTCTAATGTCGGAATGCGCCGAAAATTTCATCCAGCACTTCCTGGAAAAGAACGAGGGTACCATGACGTTAGAATTTAAAGATGCTTACACACGTTTCACAAATGACGTGATAGCCACCACAGCTTTTGGGATTCACGTCGATTCCTTGGGTCAACCAACGAATACTTTCTACATGATGGGAAAGAAGGCAACAGATTTCCGTAGCTTTCGGAGAAATCTGAAGATGTTTGGATATTTCCTAATGCCGAAAGTGTATAATGTAAGTAAAATAATACATTACTTAAATCATTCTGTTGCCTTGTACAACAAAGAAATAATAATTCTGAGCTTATGAACAGTTACCAAAACAGGATAAGTAGGAAAATAAAACTCATACTTCAATCCCTTTTCTGATTTTACAAACAGGCACCTCAAAATTTACATCAGAGGTTGTATCATGCAAATATTTTATGTTTTCGTGTTTTCTAGCTACTGAAGATAAAAATGTTCTCTAAAGATGTGACTAACTTCTTCGTGGAAATTGTGAGTAATACAGTTAAAGTAAGAGAAGAAAAAGGAATCGTGCGACCGGACATGATCAATCTGTTAATGGAAGCAAGAAAGGGAATCCACAGGCAGGCAGAAAACGACGTGATCGACACAGGATTCGCCACTGCTCAGGAAAGTGACTTAGGTAGAGGCAGAATACTTTTATACAAGTAAGAAACTTGAAGTGACCACATATTTTTGTTCGATTTAATCGGTTCTGACCCCTATCACAAAATCGCAATTTTCTCGAAAATGGACGGTTGAAAATTGAATTTGCTAGTAAACTGGTAAACCTTAATTGTAAATTAAGTCAATGTTGAGAAAATTCATAAAATTTTAAGGGTCATCAAACCCTGAACCACCCAAAAGGGGGTGCTGCCGGTCACTTCAAGTTTCTACCAGCTAAAGACGCCAATAAAATAATAGTATATTAAACAACAAGGTTTGAATACAACTCTTTGCACACGAGCGAGACATATTGGTGGACCGAGCCGAAGGCGAGGTCCACAAGTCGAGCGAGCAAAGAGATTTTCCAACGAGTTTTTTACGATACTTTTTATACGACTGCAAACAGAGACCACAAAAATCAAATTTTAATTTAAATCGTTTTTATTACTAAAATTGCCAACGCATTAACAAAATAAATTAAATACAACTTTTAATTTAACTCGTTTTTATTAAGAAAATTGCTAACGCATTAACAAAAGAAACTAATATTTAATATTTATGGTAACATTTGAACATTCCTTCAAGGTTACGCTGGGAAAAGCAGTATTATTGTGCACCTTGTTTTCGGTAATAGAGAATATTTTTGGTGTCGTGTTTTTAGTGCAGTTTTTCAGCGTGCGGTCGTTGTTTTCTTGTTGTATTCCAGTAGACGATCGTTGTTCTGGTTCTGTGGCAGCAGAAGACACTGAAGACTCTATCTTTTTCGAAACTTCCATTTTATTTCTCAAACAGTCATCAACGTAGCCTTCGGCAACTGTACTGGATTTCCACCCTCCATGGCGTTTGAGGGCAAGCAGATTTGAGCCAGAATTGACTAAAATTGTGGCCGATGAACGCCGAAAACAATGTCCCGTGTAACTTTCTGGATTCTCTAGCATCAAAAACTTGGCGATTTCCCTAGCCATGTTTCCAATTTTGTTGATGCCAACGTTTTGGCTTGAACATTTTCCGTTTTGATAGTTTAAAAAAAACCTGCCTGTCTTCAGATTAGGAGGACGAAGAGCACAGTACTTTTTTAAGATAGTGTAAAGGTTTCCTGTAATTGTAAAACACCTTGGTACCTTTGTTTTTGTATTCTTCAGTTTAATCAGCATAGCACTGCCGAAATCTTTGGTGTCTTCTATTTTGAGATAACATAATTCCTCCCTTCGACATGCCCCAGATAGTCCAACTGCCACCACCGCCTTGATAAGTAAATATTTGTCGTCTGATGCTTTCGTCAAAAACCGGCAAAAATCATCTTCTGTGAGGATTTGGGACTTCTTTGGGACGTAGTTTTCGGATTTTCGTTTGATTAGCGCTTGCAACTTTTTATAGCTTCCAAGATCTATGTTGTGATTGGCACTTAACGTTGACTTGAGCATCGAAAAAATCATCCACAACGTCGAAGATCTATATTTCTTAGATAGTTCTTCAAAATACACCATTACTGCGTTTTCTGTGAAAGTTTGGACATTTTTGGCTAGTCGCCAGTCCATAAATCGGCTTAACTCAGCTTCATACCTTCTTCTGGATTTGGTGGGCAGCAGTTTCGAACATATTTCGCTTGCTTTCTGTAAAATCTCTTCAGAATCACACATTTTCACACCCAAACTTCGGGAATTCAACAATTTTTGAAGTATCTAATCAACAAAATAAAGGAGCCGTGACGGTTGCTATGAAACTCAGGCATCTTGAAACATTGCTTAATTTGGGTGACAACATCAAACAAAAATCACAATCAGGAGACGCGTGTGCAAAGATGGCACAACCGTGTGCAAAATGTTTAGCACACGGCGTATGCAAAATACCGTTTTCAGAGCGTGTTTTCCGTGCGCAAAACCCCTATTTGCAAGGCAGTCGTATAAATATATATTTACAAAATTTGGTTGTTCTGTATTAGGATATTGCTTTGGTTCTTTTAGGACATTTTCTGAGACCAATATCCCCGCAACAGTAGGTATGAGAAAAAAAAATCATTTAAAAAATCAACTTGTTTTGGTGTCCTCCACACACACCTGTTCTATATTCATTCAGTTGCGAATCACCCTGTATCTATCTCTGGGTTCAAAGAATTTTTCTAGGATGTCATAGATAGTCATTTGAATATCAAGCTCATTTTTCACGTGAAATAATGTGGAATAACAACCTACTGGAAACCAACTTCATTTAATTCAATTAAACAGTAGTAAGGCCTAAATTATAAAAACAACGGTGTAACATTAAAATATCTTTGACATATGTTTCCAATGCATTCTTACCATGAGAAACAAAACCGCTACGATCTTAGGCATCATCCCAACATAACTTTTTATTGCATCTGCAATGCCTTCCAAGTATTTTCTAGGAAGTTAACTTTGTGAATAAAGCAGATTCATTTTTTAATAATTTTTGGTATCTTTCAGGCAAACCTACCAAACTGCCCAAAGAAATAACAGATATGGACATCACAGCCCAAGCCATGATCTTCTTCTTCGCTGGCTTCGATGGTGTTTCAGGCCTTATGTGTTTCCTGACCTATGAACTAACTGTCAATCCTGACGTGCAGGATAAGTTGAGGGAGGAGATCCGATCTACTCTAGAGGAGTGTGGAGGAAAACTCACATATGAAGGTCTTCTCAAGATGAAGTACATGGATATGGTCGTTTCAGGTTAATAGAGTTTTTTATAAAAAAATTGTTGTTTAATATGACAGCTGTGTTATGTGCCACTGAAAACTTTTGTTACAGAAGCTCTACGGAAGTGGCCCATCGGTATAACCGCGGATAGAATTTGTACAAAACCGTACACCATACAACCAACCACACCAGACGAGAAGTCGTTGCATCTAGAAAAAGGCTCTTTAATTTGGTTACCCATCTTTGGCATACACCGCGACCCAGAATATTTCCCAGATCCAGAACGTTTCGACCCCGACAGATTCAGCGAAGAAAACAAAAGAAATATCAAACCCTACACCTACTTTCCCTTTGGTTTGGGTCCCCGCAACTGTATTGGTTCTAGGTTTGCTTTGCTGGAGACCAAAATCATCATCTTTTATGTTCTCCAGCATTTCGAGTTGGTACCTGTGGAAAAAAGCACAATTCCTCTAAAGATAAGGACAGGGATGTTCAATTTGACGGCTGAAGATGGTTTTTGGTATGGGCTGAAACGCATCAGCGTGTAAACCTGACTAGGAAAATTTATTATGTGTTATATATATTTTTTTACTGAAAATAAGTAAGTAAATAAAGTAAACAATGTTTTCGTATGAAAGTCGGATAGAAGTTTATCTATGGGTTTTAGTAACCTTCCAAATTGTGAGAAATGTCTCCAAATAATAAATTAACAAGGTATAGGACTTTCTTTCCACAAGAGCCCTCAGTTTTAAAATAGCAGTATACAGGGTGTTTTACGTCACAAGCGCACTGGCGCGCGGCGGTCAAAATTCACATAATCTCTTAAATGTTAAACCAATCTTATAAACATTTTTTATTCGGTATTGTTGGTCGGGACAATTGATCTGATTTCGTCTGCTTACAACGGTATCGGCTCTTACAAAGAAAGTTCGTTTTTTACCCTTGTACCATCTCTTCTAATATCATACCAGGTGTAATGCCAATTGCCTATACGAGTATTTCAATAATGTAAACAATGAGCAAGCACTTGACTGCGAATCTATGGACCGCACTTTCATACAGAACCGGATTCATATCATATTCCGATTTCATTTCGTGCGTATCATTCTCGGTTTAATTCTGTTTCTGTTTTGATTGTTTTGGATTAATTTAAGTTGTCTAGTGGCTGATAGAGTGGAAGTAAGAAAAACGAGTAAAAACATACCATATTTTGCATAGAACTTTATCACGTTCTAATAGCACCTGCTTTAACTTTCCTAATTACAGTAGTGATAGTAGTATAGTCCAGTTAAACTAAGTCAGTGTCAGAAGTCATTGACGCTGAAATTCACAAATTAAACACACTGCTTTAAATAAATAGTAATAAATACCTAATTGTTGCTAGAAACTTGAATCTATGTTAAAAAAATATTTTATGTCAATGATAGTATTTTTATGTTTTCTTTTAGGACAGCAAAAATAAATATTTTAAAACTTAAATTAGTTTTACTTCCAGTTAATAACGCAGCTACTGCCAATACTAGTTAATATTTAATAAATAATGCAAAAAAATATTTTTAAATCTATTTCGAAAACCTGGAAATATCAGGGAATTCTTTGGTCAAAATTTGGTGTACGCCCTGTACTTCTGAAAAGCTTGAAAAGATAAAAAAACCTAAAAACAAAATGTAACTACTTTGATAACATTGCCAAAGGTTAATTCCGTTTTATCTCACTATTTTTTTTTTTTAGCAAACAACAACGCATAATAAGTTTTAAGAAGATTATTTATCTCCTCGTCTTTATCTTTGTGATTATACGCTTAGATACGATATGATATCACTTATCACAGAAGTAGGTAAATATTTTTGTTTACGATTTTATTTAACCGTCAAAACATTCATATCTTCTCTAATTATGTTGTAAAACATACTGATTCGTAAGTTACACATAATACTTGCAAATAATAAAGTTCCATAAAATACTTACTTTTGTTTCGGCAAGCTGAATTTATCACTATAGATGGGAAAATAGATAAATATCACTATAGATAGAAAAATGGGGGGAAGATTGTTTACAGGGTGGTTAATTTTATAATTTTTACGTAAATTCACGTTTTTCGCTTATAACTTTTTTCCGTTTATTTCCACGAGAAAACACTAAAGTACTTTTTTTCGTCTTCAAAGGACCTACAAAACTAGCCCTCGAGTGTCAAAAAATATTGATTAGATCAAAAGTTATAAACAGAAGAAGTTTATTTATGACTTTTGAATTAAACATTTATAAACTGCGTTACTATTACCAGAACGTTTTGGCATGGAATCATCTCATTCCTTATCACTGTCTAATAACTCACACGAAATCTGGAATCGGTAAGTTGAATAGTTTACAAGTTATGGCCTTATAAACAAATTAACTAATTATTAGTCTGGACGATCCCGAGGATCTTCCACAATCGCACTGATTTTTTTCATGGTAGATTTCATAATAATACATTGAAATCTATCATTTTTTTAAAATTTATTTGCAACCTGGAATTTTGTTTATTTTTTAGCCTTAGTTGCAAAATGAAATATACGACGCACGAGCGTGATATAGTTATATATTATTACATATTCGGAAAGTTTATGAAAAGAGCTTTAAGTTAAAAAAAAATCGTCAAGATTCGTTGAGAAACAACGGAGTTACAGACTATTAAAGTTGACGGCTTATTGTTAAACAAATTAGATTGGTAGCGGCAAAAAAAATACTGTCATAACCGGCAACCCGTGTATTTCCCCAGATAAAAATATTTTATTTGTGGAAGTATGTTAAGTGCATAAGAAATATTTTCAAAAGTCAGAGGGTCGCTTGATTTTCGGCGAGCCGTAGCGCGGCGAAAGGGTGGGGGAAGCGAACGACAGCGAGTCCGAAGAAAATGACTATATAAATATTCATAGTCCTGCCGTTAAATAAGCGAAATTTGCTTGAATATAAACTGTTATATTTATTTTACTTTCATAGTAAAAATTTGCAATTCATTCATTAACAGTGAAGTATAAAATTTTTCTCCTTTTAACAAAGTTAAAAGCATTTCAACGAAAAAAACAGAAGTATGTTTCGGAAGTATCTAATCGATCAAATGGCTTGTAAACATTTATGAAGGGTCTGTATAATATTGAAACAGACAGTGTTCTACGTTAGTATCAATACTGTACATTTTAATTTTTATGTTGTTTCTGTTATGTAATAAATTACTTTTGAAATAACGTAATTATTTCAAGATCGAATGTCAAATGCATTAGTAATGATCTACTAAAATAAATTAATTAACACAAAACTATTATAAATATAAAAAGTGTTGAAGAGGGAAAAATTATTAGCGAACCTTTTACCTTTAAGACAAAGAGAAAATAGCAATTATAGCATTGCCCCCAACAAAATTATAAGCGCATTAGTTTAAGGATACCCCCTGTATTCTTCACAGTTCAATCTGCTTGTACACAGAATATTAAGACACCCTGTACAACTCACATCACAAGCGATCATTATGGTAGAGACGGCGTTATCATAATGATACTTGCAATTTTAATATGTGTAACATAAATAATTAATTAATTCTGGAACCGTACTTTCAGGTTTGTTTTCATTCATTTTTATTATTTTGATTGTGAATATACAAATNTTGTTTAGTATTTTATTAATTTAGTATTTTAGTATTTTAGTATTTTATTATTTTATTAAACAAAGTTTAAAACAAATTGTGATATTCATCACTTAAATACGAGACAGAAGGATCGATTCCATCTGCCCTACACAAAATATGCTGCTATATCGAAATCACCTGATCATATTGGCTTAAGGATTTTTAATAACTTGCCCGGTAACATTAAGCGTTGTAATAAATTGAATATCTTTAAATATACACTAAAAAATTTTTTAATAAAGAAATGTTTTTATTCTCTTTCCGAATTTTATCAATTGTAATACAATTTACTTTGTTATGTTTGCATTTTATATGTGTGTGTATATGTATATAAGTGTGTATATTGTATATTGTATACTGTGTGTATATCTATATTTGTATTTTTGTATGGGCCACTGTTGTCCATCACATTGACCATTGCTATACATTCATGTAATGTCATATAAGCAAAATAAACTAAATAAATAAATAAATATTAGGACACCCTGTATAACTCACATCACAAGCGATCATTTTGGTAGAGACGGCGTTATATGGCAAGTATCATAATGATACAATTTTAATATGTGTAACATAAATAATTAATTAATTCTGGAACCGTACTTTCAGGTTTGTTTTCATTCATTTTTATTATTTTGATTGTGAATATACAAATACACTGCCACTCCCCCTCACCCCTCCGAGCTGGCAGGTAATTCCACCTGTCTACACTACACCTTTTCTTTCATGAAGGTCAAATATGAGAAATTAAGAACGGGCAACGACTTCAACATTTCACAATATTAGGTCACAGCTTAATAATATATTAGGTGGCAAGCGCCAGATGCGGTTCTTTCTCTCATACCTTTATTTTTACACACATTTACTTATCTGGAACGGTATTTCCGAGAACTGATGACTCAAATTCGAAAGGCCTTTATCTGTAAGTAAGTATTAGCAGATTTAATGACTTAGATAACAGATTCAGCGACATAACAAAGAGATAGGGATCACTGTGTCAAAACTAAAACAACTTGTTTATGGCTTTTACAGCAACGAAAATACAAAAAAATATTTCACAACATGTCTTGTCTGTTTGTATTTTAGTTAAAACTTCTAAGTTCTGATCCGAAAAAAGCTAGTTTATAGTAGTTAGTAGTAGTATAGTAGTAAATAAAAATATGCATGTCAAATTATTTTGCTTTTCGCATATTTCACAATATTAACTCATTTTGTTTTTATTTACCTCTACTTTCTGATTTAAAAAGAGGTAAACAGAAATAACATATGTACTTCAAATCGTTTTCCAGTAATTATTGGTTTAAATATACAAGGTGTTTCAGAAACACCTCCAGTAAATACAGGGGGTGGTAATACGACAAAAAAGATTATTTTAGTGACTAATTAGTCATTACTAACTACAGTCCTTAACAATCACTAAAATTTTGATATAAGGTTAATTAGAGTTTAAAATATTACTAAGAATGTATGCGTTGTTTATGAGACATCCATCAATATGTTTTGACATAAGCCCACTTTGAGAAAAGTGACTTATTTTATACCCCGCAATATAGTAAGAGTTTAATTAAAAGTCTTTTTTCTCGGAAACCGTCCACATTAGGAAGTTCTAACAAGAGTGCATTATATTTAGAAAATAAAATTGTACTTTAGAAATTGGAGCCCGAATGGTAAATATCTTAACCTTAAAAAAGTTAGAACTTAAAATGTAATAGGAATGCAGCATAACTAGCGTCATCTATAAAATATATAAAAAATAATTAGACTAACGTATTTGGCATCCTTAAAAACCCCGGAATGCCAAATTTCATAAAAATATTTCGCACTGTTTGGAAATTTTCGTAAAAATTCTATTTAAAAAAAATTATTTTGTCGCTCTGTATATCGAAAACAGGAGGAGATATACATATAGTTCGTTACCACAAAAAAATCTGATTTTTTATCATACTATTACCCCCTGTATTTACAGGAGGTCTTTCTGAAACACCCTGTACAATAAGCTTACTGCAGTGATGAAGAGATTTAAATATGTCACGGTGTTCGATTTTCGAGGAAAGTTAGATGGCGAAAACCGCATGTTTTTTATAAGTTCGGTTTCCTTTTTACAAAATATCAGTTTCCACAATTTTATTGGGAATTCTATGAAACTAAATAAAATTCTACCAACATTGTAAAATAATCTTCGGAAAATTATAATATCGTATCTGCAACGTCAAAGAAATAAATACGAGCTTTTCTCACTAAAGACAATATTCACGACCTCAGAAATTTTTGTTATAAATGACAGAATCTACCTCAACGCGTTACTTGTTCCTATACACCTGTAGCTGCATGTGTTTTGCTATTTTTTCTTTTTACTAGCTCTTCCTTAACTGGAAATCACTTAGAAATCTATTTTCTTAAATATACATCAATTTCCTGACCATATTAATTATTATTGAATTTATTTACTGGTACATTGGTCAATAAAATAAAAAATAAATAAAACTTAGTTTATAATATTTTTTCCAGTTTGTTTTATTTTGCGATCGTTTTGGGTTTACGCCGTCTTCACAAAAAACAACATCGGAGATTTATTTCCAAATGTTAGTAAAGTATTGTTTAAATTCGTTGATCAATTCAAATTTCTCGTCCCAAAAAAAACCCATATACGAAATTTCACGAAATTAGCTCTCGAAGTAATCGAAACATATTAAGGAGGTATATCGGGGTCCGAGGGAAGCGAGGAGCGTAGGGGGAGTCCTATGCTTTTCTTATGGAACTAAAACCCGCTGCCAATTTGAAAAAATTAAATTCTTTTGAAATTATTTGCGATAAACATTATCTATATAGCAAATAAATCTACTCATATGCACATAGCATACATATTGACTAATTAACAACATAAAAATATCATATTTAAGTAGTTTTAAATTATATTTAATGAACGCATTAAGACTATGTAGATGTGGCAACAGCGCTAATAATTGACTAGCAGTTGTACACACTGCGAACCTACAGACCTCGGACATCGGAGATATTGCGCGTCAAATTCGGGTAAAGATGCGTACGCGTTCAAAAATGTATTGTGTGTAAACTATGTACAATATAATTATTATATATAGCAAATATATCGTATTATCCTCGCGAAGATTTGTATCCTTTATTTAAAATCCGTAAATCATGTGAACTGGTAAAACAACGAGAATTATGTTAATTTAGTTCTAAAGAAATGAAATGACACTCGCGCCCATCTCTCGTCCAAGTCAAAGAAAATGTTGGATGCAATTTTGAAGGTTCTGTGATAGAAATTACATTATTACTCACTGTTCGTGTTTTTCATCTCTATTTTAGTAATGTTACAAAAGTTTTGCAACTATAACTAATTTTTTAGATATAAAGTTTGCTGAGAAATATTTATGTTCCTTTGTTATTCCGTACAAATGCTTTTATCTCAAGTATTACTAATTATATTAATCAAGTAAAGAAAACTTTATGTAACCCTAAATATTGCTGGGTAATGATTACGATGTTTTTATAAACCATTAAATATATTAAAAGGATTTATCAACTGTATTTTTTATTCCAATAAATATATCACAGCTTCCTAGTCTTTTTTAATTAATCTAGTTTTTTAAAAACATTACAAAAAATCATCTGTTGTGGATAATTTATTGTTGATAACAATGTACATGGGATTTAGGAAAAATGTATATGTTTGAAATCAATTTCGTTTTTATCAAGTCTTTCAAATGTATTCCCTCCTTGCTGTCAGCTGATTGCGACGTTGCCACATTAATCCTCAAGTCAGACAGAAATGCAATTATTGGTTTCTGTTTCTAATTAATACAGCTGTACTATGTTCAAAACTTACATTAGTTTTACATCAAAAATAAGATAATACTGTGTTCTATCTATGGAAAAGTTTTGTTTCAAAATTTCTACATTTTTTTCTCAGTTATGGGCAAAAAAAGAGCCGCACCGCCCATCTTCGCCATATAAACCTATGTTAAAATGAACAACTTTCAACAACAATATCTCAAAATCTAGATTTAAAAAAAATCTCAAAAAAATACGACGCACAGAGGGAGCACTGGGTAATACGCTATATAAATTTCAAGTACATCTGTGCATTTCAGTAAACCCGATATACCTCCTTAAAGAAAATGTTATTTATTTTTTCAACTTCAACACCCTCTGTCTCACCAAGGAAACACTTTAGGCAAAAATTTTGTATAAAGTACCCCTACTAATTTTAAGTGTTCTATCTGCTGGCGAAGTTTGTAAGTTCATTTTTCTTACACCCTGTTTTTTGATTTTCCACATTTTGTTACGGTTTGGATTTTCTGTACATCCTTTTGATTTTTCCACATTTTGTTACGGTTTGGATTTTCTTTATCTTTTGCGACTGCTATGAGTTTCGGAATATCCAATGCTTTTATTTCTTAGATAGTTCAACCGATGTTCTCGTTATTTGCGTCAGCTTTTATCATACCTAAGTACACAACCACATCTTTGTCATGGGTTTCTCCAGTTATAGGTTGAGCCCTTATAATTAATATTACGCAATTGTGACATTTATATCTAAATTTTGAAAAGAAAAACGAAAAAAAAATTGGAAGGGATTGTCACCCCACCAGAAGCAGATTTCGTTTGAGATGGTTTCTCAGTGGGTGATTCCGCTTCTATCCCACCAAGCACACCACGTTACCTTCAGCAAAAGATAAACCTTCTTTTAACGTTTTTGAAGAGCAACCACGACTCTTCTCCAGTCACGAGACCCTTCAGAAACAGTGTTTGCTCATTTCTCTCCCATAATTTGGTGGAAATTCGGATCTTTGTTGTTGTCGAAGGGTTCGTGGGAGACCTATCCAGTCAATTTCCACACATTTCCGAGCATTTCGAGACGACGGACGATCGTGGAATTGTCTTCCAAGGCTGCCAGAAGAGCTTGATGAAAACAAAAACCAATTTTGAAAATTGTCCTTTGCAGGCATTATTTTTAATTCGCGGCTTAATTTATTATGCAGAACTGCTCTTGACTCACTACTTTTGCCTTTGAGGGTACGCCGATGCACTCGATTAAAGACATCCGCGAATCAGCGAGGACATAAGTTACATGTTATTGCGTTTGTTTGGGTAACTATCCGATTTTTTAATATATTAACGCTCGGCTCGTGGCGTTGTTCGTACAGATGAGTGATAACGCTCGTGTCGAAGCTATATATCAGACCCATAGCGATCTCGTTAAATGTAATAGTGTGTGTGTCGATTGATTGAGAAAGTTTAAAGACTCGATTGGTTTAAAGACTCGAAAACTCGATTGGTGAGTTTATTTGCCATTTTATGTGTTAAATATTAAAAGATGCGTTTCTATTGTACTGCCACCATTTACTTATTTATTTCAAGGTTTTATCTGACGTTGATTACTGTGCTTTGAAAAGGGAGATTTCTCATTCGGGTGAATTTAATAAATGTTTTCAGAAATATGGAAGAAAAATACAGGGTGTCCGCAAATTTCCCCTACAGCGTTTGACTGCATATGCACGACGATAAATAAATACGGTCCACGAAAAAAAAGTGAAATAAAAACTTTTTGGTTTTTGAGTTACATGGCTTCAAAATTGTCAAAAATAAAACTAATTTAATTAATAACGTCATTAACCGATCGCGTTAAAATTTGGGATATTTATTTGGACCATTATGGCGTATTATTTCTTAAAACTTTAGTCAAATCAATGTACTGGGTGATAGTTTTCTCCGGAGACCTCTCCTTTTAGCAGTCAAAACTTTTACAGTGGTCGCATTTTTTTAAAAACATTGAAAACGTCACTTTATTTAAAAAAATATTGTCTCTTGACAAAATGTGTTCCTTGAGAATTCTCATCACTCCGCACATGCAGAAGTCATTTCGTACCTACAGTATATTTGAAGCAAGTCGATGTTTTTAACAATTCAATAGTTTAAGGTTTAAGGATTAATCGAAGGTCAAATTAATGAAGCCGATAAGAACTATCTATCAGAACTATCAAAATGATATAAATCTTTTTATAGACAAATCGTTGTCCCGTCTGATTTTGAACGCAATATCTTTTAAAACACATGTAACAATTCGTCACTTATTAATTTTGGACATACATATAACTGAATCTGAAATTTTATTAGCTTCAAAAAAATTATAAAATAGCAGTTCCAATACCCAAGTTATCTTCATTCATTATAACAGATTGTATATATGTGTTCCTTATTTCTTTGAAAATATTTAATTTACTATTTGAAGACAAACATAGGTATTCCCACTTTTTAAACAAACTAAAATATGCCCAATTTTTCAGAATATCATATCTATCCAAGATTTTCTATAAATTTTCTTCTAGTCCAGACGGTATCTGTTTCAAAAAGCCATATTTGTGTGAATCGTATATCCACGAAGATTTTTGGCTTTTTGGCTTTCGAATATCACTAAAAATGTAAAAAGCAGCTTTCCTAATTGACGGATTCGAATTTTTCAAAAAAAGTTTGAAAGCTTGAGAGCTCTTCTATATGTGATTAAATTTTCAAGCATCTAAGGGCCTTAGTTTTTGCTGTGCAAAATTTTGAATATTTGCAATTTTTTTTTTCAAAATCTGGATTGCAAAATTATTATGCAAAATCTATCAAACCGATTTTGATGAAATTTGGTGTGATGATTCTACATAACATGAAGTTTTCTTGAGCCAAGTATAAAGGTGCTATGCCCAATATAAATACCCTAAAAAAATTCCCTAAAAAGTACTGTTTTTTAACCCCATTTTTGCGATTTTTTCGATTTTTACCATAATAATCATGATTCATTCGATTTGTAACTAGTCATGTTTTGTAAAAAATTGAATTACAAACATTTTTTTCCTCTTCCATTTTCGCCTAAAATCAACTCTTGAAAAGATACATAATTAACTAGGAAGAAAAATATGACATTTTTCGAATTTTTTTAACATATTGTGCCGCCAAAAGTTAAGCCCAAGTTTTTTTTATGCGCATAGAAAAATTTTCATTTCTAGTGATATTTGAAAGCCAAAAAGTCATCCGTGGATATACGATTCACCCAAACCAAAACAGATACCGCCTAGTCTAATCGTTAAGGATCAATTATTATTAATAGAACACGATGGCTTTATAATAGATCTACTGGTATAAATTTATCAGTATTTAGATAAAGGCTCTCAAGTGGACATTATTTATATCTCATTTTGAACAAACTTGATGATTATAGTTTCTCCTTTTTATTAACGATATTTGTCAATTAGTTGATTGTAATTATTATCTATTTTTTAGTAGATTAAATGAGACAACAAAATCGTATATCTTCATTTCAAATAACTATAAAAAGTTTAGTAACAGCTTTTTAAAAAATATTATAGTATTCGCTTGTTAGGTCCACATTGAAATATGGTTCCATCATTTGGAGTCCATAGTATTGAGATTCCGTGAATGTTCTTAAAATTTTTGTCTTCAAAGAAGTTTGGACCAGAAATAGATACATATAACTTTTTTCTTAGCATTCCAAGAATAAATCTGTTTGAAATCTCCTTTATATAGATAAAAATATTTAGAACTTTATGGCACTTCTGGTTATACCGGGTTATTGAGGGTCACTTTATTCAATATTCCCTATACCTAGGAGTTATAGATTTTGAGATATTAATTTAAAAAAAAATTGACAATAGATGCAAGGGTCAGCGGACATGCTAGTAACTCTTTTCAAGAGTGTGATATCAAGTGGATTTTTGGAACCTGTAAAGGGCATAGGTAATACTAAATTATGATATACCAACAAATTCAAACACTTAATACTAGGTGTTTCATTTTTGCTGTTACATTTTGATAACTTCAAACAGCTGTAACTTTGTTAACTTAAATGGAACACGCCCTGTATATTTTTACTCTGTCGTATGCAGATTGAAATTTTCTTTCAAGCCCTATAAGCATTGTTAGGTTTGCCGATACTACTTTTAGAGATATTTGCAGTTTTCTATTTTTTTGTACAGTTTTCTCGTATCAGTCCTGTTATCAAATTGGCCATGACCATAATATTTTAACTGTGTTGACCCTACTGCCTTTGCTAGGTTGCTATTACACAACTACTAGATCAGGAACATATTTTTTGATAATCTGTAAACGTCTTTTTTTTCTGGTATCTCTGCAAATTATTTTATTTATTTTTATTTTATTTTTTTCTATTATCTCTGCAATTTATTTGATTATTATTTTATTATTATTGTTATTGTTGTAATTGTAATTGTCATTGTTGTTATTGTTATTAATATTGTTATTGTTATTGTTATTGTTATATATTATGTTTACTCGCGTTAAAAAATCAAAACAGAAACATGATTCTCATTAAATATTACCATGCATATTTGCTAATGTCCACAACGTAATATTTACATTCGCGATACCTAGAATTTTGCCACACGTTTGATTCCGAGACATTGCGTGCGTAACTAATTGATACCTATTTGTCGACTTGATATAGTTAGTACGTAGTACAGCTGCTATTTTCATCATCTATCACACTACTTGTCCGACTTTTATTATCTCAAGTTGCAGGTCGGGACTTATCTGAGCGATAAAACAATTGAACTAAAGTAACGAATTATATTAATAGTTTTCACAAGCGCTGATCTTACCACACGCCATTAAGAAGACTATATCTAAACGAATTAATATAAAGACTTCCGTAATTATTACAAGTTCGGAAACGTACTCTACAGGGTGTTGCGATTTAAACTACCCAAACGGACATCTCCAAAACCAAAAGGGATATTTTGTGCAAAATTTGTAATGCACTTAAATAACTTTAGTTTTCAATGAAGGAAAATTGATTTACGTGAAAATGGGAACAATCCGAAAATTCTCTCAACTTTCGAAGTAATTAAAAATTAAACTTTTTTTTAACAATTTAACTGCAACATTGGTTCTTCATATTACATAGTTCTGGTATGAACATGGAAACAAGTTGGAATCAGTGCTAATTATTATTTTTAATAATAAGTTTAGTTGCAATATAAACTGTGGAGACAATGTCCAACTTATTATATTAATTATAATTATATTCTCATTTTCTGGTATATAAGTATACTTATTAAAAATAACCTTCAGATTGAAATGAAACCAAACATCATTAATTGCAGTAATATCATATTTTTTAATAATTGCATCGTATCACGTAATATACATATTATATATTCCGGTATAACCGGAAGTGCTGGGGTCATTGCCATGTTGCATAATTTTCAAAATTTTCAGAGCACTACTTTCCTAGATATCGATCGACGCAGTTCCCATGTGTCCCAAATTGATGGAACAAAATTCATATTTTTTTCCAGTTGAAATTTAAAAAAATCGCTGGAACGGATAAATTATTAAAAAGAAATTGTTACTTTCCTGCAATATTTTCTATTTTTTTGAGCCATTTTTGACATACCCGTAACATTACCGATATTTTTTTAATAGGACGCAAAAAATGGAGGAATTAGATGAAAACAATAATTTAGTACTATTTTTTATTTTATTCCACTTCCACTAACCATTTCACAATGTCCAATTCGATCCTCAAAGTTATCAATTACATTTTGAATAACATTTGGTGTTGTTTCCAACTTCTTCTCTGATAAAATTCGCATACACTTTGCTTTTTAGATAACCCCAGATTCGATCGAGAATAAAAATAAACGTAGTTGTGGCCAGAAATATGTGATCGTCATAAGGAATACCTACGTTGTATACATCAATTTTTAATTGTCCGGAAGGCTCTGGCTACTAACTTTAAAGAGGGAAGGTATGGTTTAATTTTATGAAACAAAAGCAGAGTAAATACACCTAACTTTATTATTTACGTACAACAGTCTTCAAATTAAACATGTGACAAATAGAAAGAACAACAAAAACATTTAACATAAAATGAGAGTGCCAGGCTCGCCTAGAGCTCCTGTGGGGAAAGAGCATGGCAGGGAAACACACGATCAAGAAATGCTTTATTAGTTGTTTTTCGAACAATGTAATAATGACAAAACAAGTTAAACGTGAAACAAAGAAGTTGTTATTGCAATATCTGGGCAGTCACGACAATATATACAAATTTTAACATGTAATAAATAATGAGCAATCTTTAATAATAATTGTAACAATTTTACATTAGAAAAATATACGCCCCTGAGCATAAGACAATGAAGGCTAAACATATACAGAATTATTATCAAGAAACGTCTATAATCATCACAATCATAAGATTATATAGAACAATTAACAACAAAGTACTTAGAGAACAATTACCTGCTAACTAATACGGGTTAAACACTTTTAATTTTTCACTACTTTGCCACACTGCCCGTCGATCGTCTTACTCCCATCTCCACACTGTTCTCACTTCAACTATTTAGGCTTCCTTCCAGAATTCTCCACCTAAGCGTTTGTTTTTGTGCTTCCTTCTACAAACTGTCAATATTACGTTTTCATTATTATACAACCCATGTAACAGGTGACGTCGAAGTTGATACGATAAGTATAGTTTTGCACACCCACAAAAAAATCTAGTGGGGTTAAGTCAGAGGAGCGTGGCGGCCATTCAAGCGGCCCCCTTCTGCCTATCAATCGATTTGGGAAAACTTCAAAGGTGTTATATCACTTTGGAGCCCGAAAAAAAGGCGTTTTTCAAGAATTTTTTTGAGCATTCTTTTATAATGACCATGAACAACCAATACACCAATCGATTAAGGGCGCCATATTCTTTAAATAGTGTTTTCCACAAAGATAGATAATTTCAAACATTTAATAACTGAATAATCTAAAGCTTATCAAATAATAGGAATGTTATGTCATGCCATCTGGGTATTTTCAAAGACGCCGCAGTAAAACGAATAAACAGGTGCAAAAAACGATCAAACCATCAAGGTTTTAGGTACTGATATCTACGAAAATACTAACTTTTTTATATACACCTCCGCATGTAAATATTCTTATAACATTTACTTGCTTAGTCCTACATATAAAATTGTTTACTTTTATTTATTAGTACGTGAAAATAATTCCTAAAATGTGGGATTAGGATAACAGCAAACGCATGTTTTACAAACGCTTTTTTTTACTTATATACATATAACCTGCAAAGTGTGTTATATCTTCATTGTCACAGCTATTGTCAATGTCTATTGGAACAAATCCCACACAATCATTACTTGAAAATTTTGTGATATGTTCTGCAAACTGCAATTTCTGACACTGACTGTTTCAGATCAAAATGTTGCTGTTGGTACTTGGGACGGTTGTCGCTGTGTGTCTATTTTACTATTTCATAGTAAAGCCCTTCGATTATTGGAAGGACAAGGGTGTTAAGCAAGGAAAACCAGTATGGATATTTGGTGACAATTGGGGTACCATATTGAGGAAACAAAGTTTCTCTGAAATGGTTGAATACGTTTACAACCAGTGTCAGGGAGTCAGGTGAGAGATAGATTTATAAATCACCAAAACGATCTTTCCTTTTTTTGTAATTATAAACTGTATCATTAATTTTTACTATATTTTAGAAAAGGGTATTAAGGTAATTCATAGAAATTCAATAATTTTTCTAATAATAAGATTGAATTATGCCAGCAGTATCATCATTTTTAATTTTAATTTCAGATAATTATTAATGATTGGTTGTTTACTAGATATTGTTGGTTATAATTCAATGATAGTTGTGGTAGGGGAATTGTTTTCGGTAATATCAACAGTTAAGAATGTTGTATGTAGGATTAAATATACATATTTTGCATATTCGAGATTATCATTAATGTCACTACGCTATATTATAGGTCAAGCGAATAAAATTTTTACTCGAAAAAATTCAAATTCGCGAGATTATTGTAAAATTATCTAATTGAACATAATACAAGACATCTGTCGTCTCGTAAGTCAAAAAATTTTATTAGCTAACTTTTCTATTTAAATCTATCTAAATTTGAAAATAATTTGTGAATTTTTACTTTAATTTTACATTTAAATCGTAATTAAATAGCTAACAAAATTTTGAAAAAATAAGTTTACTTTGGCTTAATATGTAAAAAAGTAACTTTTTAAATGAACGATAGCTTCATTTATTTATTTAATAATAGTCAAATAATTCCGAAATTGAAATTTTGATTAATATTTCGTTTAACAATAGTTTTTGTGACATTTTTGTAAATTAAAAAAAAAATCCGGAATTCAGGGCTATTCTATGAATTCGTAAATATGCCCATTGTTATTTTTTCGTCGAGGTACCCCAGAATAAAGAAAAAGAAGTTTCTACGATGAATAGAAGCCGAGATATTGCAAAATTTTACAGCGCGCATCAATTTGAACTAAAAACGCACGGTTTTTTAATGCATAATTTGAGAATGTTAATGTCAAAAAAACGGTGATATTTTTTAATAAATCGCTTAATTACGTCTATAACATTACAATGACGCTTTCAGAATCATGTTTGGTTGAAAATTAACGCCTATACAGAGCCTTAAAGCTCATAACTTTTGGAGCCTCCGTTATAAACAAATTGAATTGTGCGAAAATTATTGCACCTACAGCGCCCACTTTTGGCACACTTTTAAAGTATGACAAAACCCTCAACTTGTCATAGGTTTCATAAAATTTTAACAATAAATGCGAAAGTTATAAACAAATTAAAAAATGGGCACTTTTCTTGTTTTTTGCAATAACTTTTTTGTTTATTAACCGATTTGAATTTAACAAGTCTCATTTTGTAGATAATTTTACTCCCTACAGACTATCTGCGAGTCACTTTTCGTTAAAATTGATGGTTTTCCCTGCAAAGTGAAAAAACTGTTTTCCTCACTTATTTGTTTAAATAGAAAAGTTA
>NW_019416676.1:214318-219946 GCF_000390285.2 Anoplophora glabripennis | reverse complement strand
CCATTTTTATGTAGAATTGTCTGCTTTACAACTTTCATGAAAAACTTTTTTTTCTAGCTCTTACCCTTTTTGAGTTATCTTGAAAAAGCCCTTTGTTTTATCTTTTTCCACCCTTGGCCGGGGGTTGAACAAAAAATTACTCTCACTTATTGTTATAATATACCTTAAACTAGCTCATATCAAAAATTCAGCCAAGTTGACAAAATTTCGATTTAAAGGCTTAGTTAATTGGACTAAATAGCAGCTTATAATTTATAATTTTGTAGATACTCTGGTATGTATCAGTTCTTCGTGCCAACATTAGTGTTGAAAGACCCAGATCTGATAAAGCAGATAACAGTTAAGGATTTCGAGCATTTTACTGACCACAGGGCTTTCATTCCTGAAGATGCTGATCCCCTCTGGGGCAAAAACTTGTTCGCTCTTAGAGGTAAACGATAGTTCATATGGCTTAAAAGTTTCCTTGAGTTAAATGTGAATCAACAAACCCTTTCAGGTCACAAATGGCGCGACATGAGGACCATCCTCAGTCCCTCCTTCACCAGCAGCAAGATGAAGGCCATGTTCGTTCTAATATCGGAATGCGCCGAAAATTTCGTACAACACTTCCAGAAGAAAAACGAAGACGTTCTAACGATAGAGTTTAAGGATACATTCACTCGTTTCACAAATGACGTGATAGCCACTACAGCTTTCGGAATTCAAGTCGATTCCTTGGGTCAGCCGAAGAATCACTTCTACTTGATGGGGAAAGAAGCCACGGATTTCAGTGGCTTGTGGAAGAATTTAAAATTTTTCGGATATTTCCTATTTCCAAAACTTTATAACGTAAGTTCAGAAAGCTGTTTTCCTAGGTATCATCAAATGTTAGAGAATTTTTTTAGTTGCTGAAGGTGAAGCTATTCTCGGCGGATGTGAGTCATTTCTTCCGACAAATTGTGGGAGACACTATTAAACTGAGGGCAGAAAAAAACATCGTCCGGCCGGACATGATCAATCTGCTGTTGGAAGCAAGGAAGGGAATCCAAAGACAGGAAGAAAATGGTGTGATTGACACTGGATTTGCCACTGCTGAAGAGAGCGATTTAGGTAAGTCTGAAAATAAGTTCAGTTTCAGAAGCAATATCTAATTCTTATTTGTATTTATCGTCTAATTAAAAAGTATAACATCGCATGTTTGAGGGGTCCGTCATCGGCAATGACCAGGAGGTACGCATCTGATGCCGCCTCTGACGTCGCACTCCTCGATGCCGACCTCCTGGTCATTGCCGATAACGGACCCCGGCTTCTTCTTCTGCAATCCAGATTCCCCACCCCCGCACCCCACTGACACTTCTTCAGCGTGACCTTGCAGCAGCTGCTGCTGCTGCTGCTGGAGACCTGATGCCGGCTCCGGATGGCGGTAGCCCGGTGGTAGCCTGGTTACGGTCTAGAATGTCTACTGCTTAACTACTTCTTTCCTAGCTTTAAACTTAAACCCCACAACTATCTCTGTCTTATTTTATTCTCTCTCTCTCTAACTGTCTCCTTATAATTCTCGTCCAGTTCAGTAATTTGTGTTCTCGTCTCTGATAAACCAGTTCATACCTTACCTCATCTTTAATATTGTTATTCGCTATTTAAGTTCTCTAAGTAAATCATAAATTAAAGAATCTTCTCGTGTGTGACCTAGTATCAGTTTTGTTGTTACTGCAAGCTGTTATCCGACGTCATTTCCTGATGAATCACACATAAACGACGATTGTTATAACTTTTTCTTGCATCAACGGGACCGAATGTAATACTTGATTAAATGTTAGGTTAGTTGAATTTATCGTTTATACATAATTACAGCAAATTTATATCACCAAATAACAATTTGCAGGTAAATCTACCAAAGTGATCAGGGATATATCGGATATGGACATCACTGCACAAGCTATGATATTCTTTTTCGCCGGATTTGACACTGTATCGGGACTTATGTGTTTCTTAGCCTATGAATTGGTCGCCAATCCAGATATCCAGGACAAGCTAAGAGAAGAGATTAAAACTACTTTGGAGGAATGTGGAGGCAAACTCACTTATGAAGGTCTGCTCAAAATGAAGTACATGGATATGGTGGTATCAGGTTAGTATTCACGGTAGGCAATACCATGAAGCTATATTAAAAATATTTCTTTCTATTTCTTACAAAGAAGATATATATAAAATGAAAAGCGTATCGATATGTAATAGAATGTTAGCAGAAATTCGGTTTGTCATGCAAAGGGGTGTCTTCTCAGTTAAGTCTAAGAAAAAAGTTCCTAAGGAATATCTCGTAAGCAGCCTTGTTTCCGATTAAACATAAAAAATATATAGAATTTGACACCAAGCAAATTTGTGACACATTGGAACTGAACGTAGCTATTATGGATAAAATACAGCGGTAAAAGATGCAACCCAGTATTTCTATCAACTATGGTCGCTTGTTTATATTCGACGTAGCAAGGTTGCGACGTCGAATAATACATAACGACACCAAAATCACTCCGATCGAACCACTCCTGCGCCCATCGATCGCGACTGAACATTTGTTACACTCTGAAACTTTATACAGGGTGGTCCCGAGGTAATGGGCCAAAATCCAACGAGGATTGACGTGAAGTTATTCATTAACACTTGATGAAATTTTTTGAAAGGGGTCTCAAAACTTGAGGAAATCAGTGGAGTACCATTTTTTCCCAATAAAAACTAATTTCAATACATTATCTCTTTCGGTTCCTATCACTGTATAGGCAAAAATCAGTTTTTTCCTAAAATTTAACACCCTACAACTTGGAAGCCAGTTTCTTTGGGACATAAGCCCATGGGGACCCTTCTTGCTAGAATTAACTGAGAAATCATCGCCTTTATTATCAGAACGTACTGGATTTTATCCAAACTTATTTTCTGGTACCCTAATACCATTTGGTGATGTTGTAGAAACTCTAAGGAAATGGCCAATCGCCGTAGCTGTGGACAGGGTATGTACAAAACCCTACACCATAGAACCGACAAGACCTGACGAGAAACCTGTGCATCTAGACAAGGATGACGTGCTTTGGTTGCCCATTTTCGCCATGCACCGTGATCCGGAACACTTCCCGAATCCAGAACGTTTCGACCCCGAGAGATTCAGCGATGAAAACAAAGGCAACATCAAACCCTACACCTACTTTCCCTTTGGTTTGGGTCCTCGTAACTGTATTGGTTCTAGGTTTGCTCTACTGGAGACTAAGACTGTGATATTCCACATTTTGAAGAGTTTTGAACTGGTTCCTGTCGAAAAAAGTAGAATTCCTATTCAGATATCTAAAAAGCAGTTCAACTTGACTGCCGATGGTGGTTTTTGGTTCGGATTGAAACGTATCCGTGTTTAAACGTTAGAGTCATAGTACAAAAGTCACGCAAGATATATTTTAAGTATTTTGGGTATAGAAGATACTGTTTTATAAATAAATAAATACAGAAATGATATTTTTCGTAATGCGCATGTGTTTTATTTGGGACCTCAAATAATTTCAATTAATATTTCACTATGTTGTATGAGACAAATGTTTAGTTTGACTTTGTGAGCAAAATAAGAGAAAAATAATAAAATTCACCATGTATAAAAGTACATTTCTTGTAAACGTCACTTTGACGGCTAGTGTTATTCGAGTTCCATGACGATACACTATTAAAAAAAAAAAACAGCATTATAGTTGTGTTGCTCTTAATATATTATAATATAATACAGGCTCGTTGATATGAATGGAAATGGTCGATTATTTATCTCCTAAAGTAAGACAGCTATTGAAAAAATATAAGACACAAACATTTTAGGCCAAAATCAACCAAAAAGTCATGACGAAACAAAGTTGCTTTTTTTAAAGGAACATTTTTCAATTCTTCTCAAAATTCTAAACAAATTTCATAGCGTTAACCTACTTAGCAAATGTTGTAAGTCCCCTTTTTATTCCTACAGAGATTTTGGTGGACGTACGACTATTTCTGCGTTGAATCGAATGCATAGCAGTGGACATTCCACATTTGCGTTTTGATGTTTTGGCGCGCTGACTTCTCAGCATGACAGGTTCATGCACTGCCCGCTAGATGCCACCAAAATCTCTGTCTGGATAAAAAGTGGACTTACGACATTTGCTAAGTAGGTTAAGGATGGAAACTGACGCATTTCTGGTTGCCTAAATTATATCGAAAAATGGTAGAAAACAGCCCTTTTTTATTCCAATATATCTTTTGAAAGCAATGGAAGAAAGTAGTAAAATTTCATATCACATTTGGCAAAGTATAAATGAAGACAGTAAAGCAAAAATTAATTGTGATAGGTAAATAATTCGTGAGAAATTAATTTCTAAATATGAAGGTTTTTTGGACTTTTACAAAGAANGCTCTTAATATATTATAATATAATACAGGCTCGTTGATATGAATGGAAATGGTCGATTATTTATCTCCTAAAGTAAGACAGCTATTGAAAAAATATAAGACACAAACATTTTAGGCCAAAATCAACCAAAAAGTCATGACGAAACAAAGTTGCTTTTTTTTAAAGGAACATTTTTCAATTATTCTCAAAATTCTAAACAAATTTCATAGCGTTAACCCACTTAGCAAATGTCGTAAGTCCCCTTTTTATACCGACAGAGATTTTGGTGGACGTACGACTATTTCTGCCCTTGAATCGAATACATAGCAGTGGACATTCCACATTTGCGTTTTGATGTTTTGGCGCGCTGACTTCTCAGCATGATAGGTTCATGCACTGCCAGCTAGATGCCACCAAAATCTCTGTCTGGATAAAAAGTGGACTTACGACATTTGCTAAGTAGGTTAACGAATAGCACTTCATGTACCTAAATTAATCGTTTTCGGGATATCGAATTTTGAAAATAACTTTTTACTATTCTCAAATTTATTATAAAAGAAAAAAGACCCCAAATTATGTATATTTATTTTGAAAATAACACAAGGTGGATAATACGGCTATGATTTAATTTTATTGTTGCTTTTTTTACAGAAAATAAAAAAGCATAATAGTTAAAAGTTGATAAAAATGCATGAAATGAAAAAATGTATTTTATCCACGACTATTGTATAATGTACCCATTATACGTCTGTTTGCTCGACCTTAACAATACCCATTAATCACGGCAGTGATTAATGAGTCATTAATCACTACTGTCAGATGCTTCCTTAATTTAGCTATAATATTATATTGTTCTGCTACAAACAATCCGTTTTTAAAATTTTATCGTGTAAACCACTAAATATTTTCAATTCAGTGCTGTACATATAAAAAAAAAATTAAAAAAGTGAATTTTCCTAGACCGGATTCGAACCCGGGACCCGCGGTTGGAAGGGAAAGAGCATCTACACTGAGCCATCAGCGACTTCATTTGTGCGAGTCGTATATCTGTTTCTTAACATACCATGTTTTTCGAAACATTTCAAAAAAAACTTCAACAAAAATATTTAGTAGTCGTGGATAAAGTATAGTATTCTACTCCCGTATAATGGGTATTATTCACTCGGTGATTTAGGCCACTCGCCTGCGGCTCGTGGCCGTAAACTTCACCTCGTGAATAATACCCATCATTATACGCTCGTTGAATAATATACTATTAT
>NW_019416676.1:206680-214097 GCF_000390285.2 Anoplophora glabripennis | reverse complement strand
CTTAATTTGTTCTACATAGAGCGGGTTGTTTTCACCACTATAGGTATATTACGAAATAACATATAGACTTCTTCCGGTTATATTTAACTGTCTCTGTATCTGAAAGTAAGAAAAGAATTTTACCAGATAATATTTGTTATAAACATAGATAATTATACATTTTTACCTATTATGCTTTTGATTTACCATAATGATATATCTAGTCATATACAGGGTGCCACAATAGTGCGATAAAGTATAGTATAATTGACTGTAGTAGTGATACGAAAAAAGTTACTTGCTCGGATTCACATTTTATTATTAATTAATGTAATTGTTAATTGTTAATTAATGTAATTATTAATAATGGAAACATTATTCATTATTTTCAGACCGAATTAAACGTTCAGAAAATCTTGTTTTTGGCCTGAAGATTTTGCCCTATACAACTATTACTGAAAATAATTATAAACTTTGTCACACTATTGGAACAGCCTGTATGTGCATTGCNATATATATCACAAAATTTCCAGGTTGCAAATTTGAAATTAAAAAAGAATTATAGATTTCAATGTATTATTATGAAATCTACCATAAAAAAAATTAGTGCGATAGTGGAAGATACTCGGGATTGTCAAGACCAATAATTAGTTAATTTGTTTATAAGGCCATAACTTGTAACTATTCAACTTACCGATTCCAGATTTCGTGTGAGTTATTAGACAGTCATAAGGAATGAGAGGATGCGATGCCAAAACGTTCTGGTAATAATAACGCAGTTTATAAATGTTTAATTCAAAAGTCATAAATAAATTTCTTCTGTTTATAACTTTTGATCCAATCAATATATTTTGACGCTCGAGTGCTAGTTTTGTAGGTTTTTTGAAGACGAAAAAAAGTACTTTACTGTTTTCTCGTGAAAATGAACGGAAAAAAGTTAATAAGCGAAAAACGTGAATTTACGTAAAAATTATACAGTTAACCACCCTATAAACAATCTTTCTCCCATTTTTATGACTGTGAAAAGTAATAGGTTACTGTACATAATATTTAGCATCTATAGTGATAAATTCAGCTTGCCGAAACAAAAAATCGCGAAATGATCATATCCCAGTTTATTTTCCTGGCCTATTAAGGTAAGATCTTCAAAGCGCCAAACCTGCGGATAAAACTTGCCTTGTATGTAATGAGACTAATGAGTCGAGCTATACTAGACGCATCTAGCGGATTTATACACTGTATTTAAAAAAGTTGACCGTCGAAGAATATGATGATATGTTGGCAAGACAATGTTGTCATATTTATCAGTGTTTCATGTTGTTGAGTAGGAAGTATGTTAGTTTTATCATTCATTTCGTGGTTTACATATGAAATATAAAAAAACTGTTTTTACAAAAGGCAAGTTTCATATTTAAATCACAGGATAATTTTAGTTAAAAAGGAAACCGAAACACAAACGGGAGATAGGGCAAGAAAATACCGCCCGAGACATATGCCTCACTCTTTCACTTCTTCCGCTAGCTCTGTTTGAAATCATTAATACAAAACTCAGATGCACAGATAAATGAATTATGCAACTCTCCATACTCAAAGGCATACGAAAAGTATACAGGAATAAACCTTTTTAGTAGTGATTTCACATACGCCAAATAATAGGCAACCCCACAGTGCACATTGTCATTAAGAGTTCCTCAATATTTTAACTAGATCAGTTTTCGACCTTATGTACTTTGGACATAAGTGCCAAAAAAATGTATTTTTTGTCATNTAAATGCCACCAAAATCTCTGTCTGGATAAAAAGTGGACTTACGACATTTGCTAAGTAGGTTAACGAATAGCACTTCATGTACCTAAATTAATCGTTTTCGGGATATCGAATTTTGAAAATAACTTTTTACTATTCTCAAATTTATTATAAAAGAAAAAATACAGCAAATTATGTATATTTATTTTGAAAATAACACAAGGTGGATAATACGGCTATGATTTAATTTTATTGTTGTTTTTTTACAGAAAATAAAAAAGCATAATAGTTAAAAGTTGATAAAAATGCATGAATCGAAAAAATGTATTTTATCTGCTTTTATAGTAAATAGACTATTAATTAATTAATACATTGTTTTTAAGGAGGTAAGTGGATTTTACCATAGAAGTGGAAGTTGCTATGGACAACGGGATGCATATTTTAAAACACAGGGCGCTAGAAGCATTAGACTAAATAGTAAGCTGTCATTGGTTGTTTCGGAATTCGGATTAGTGGCGGGAGTTTTAACTGCATTAATGAGTACATAATTCACACGTATTGCGTAACTATCCATAAGAGTTGTATGTAATTAGAATAATAACGCAGTTTATAAATGTATTCAGTTTATAAATGTATTCAAAAGTCATAAATAAAATTCTTCTGTTTATAACTTTTGATCTAATCAATATTTTTTGACGCTCGAGGGCTAGTTTTGTAGGTCTTTTGATGACGAAAGAAAAAGTACTTCACCGTTTTCTGGTGGAAATGAACAGAAAAAGTTATAAGCGAAAAATGTGAATTTACGTAAAAATTATACAATTAACCACCCTGTAAACAATCTCCCCCCCATTTTTTATGACTGTGGAAACTGATGTGTTATTGTACATAATATTTAGCATCTACAGTGATAAATTCAGCTTGCCGAAACAAAAAGTCGCGAAATGGTCATTTTCCACTTTATTTTTCTAGCCTATTAAAGTAAGATCTTCAAAGCGCTAAACCTGCGGATAAAACTTGCCTTGTATGTAATGAGTCGAGCTACTAGACGTATCTAGCGGATTTATATACTGTATCTAGAAAAGTTGACCGTCGAAGAAAATGATGGTATGTTGGCAAGATAATGTTGTCATATTTGTATTTCATGTTGTTGAGTAGGAAGTATGTTAGTTTTATCATATATTTCGTGGTTTACATATGAAATATAAAAAAACTGTTTTTACAAATGGCAAGTTTCGTATTTAAATCGTTTTCTATATAAATAAATGTTTATTAAATGTNATAATGTGGTCATATTTGTATTTCATGTTGTTGAGTAGGAAGTATGTTAGTTTTATCATATATTTCGTGGTTTACATATGAAATATAAAAAAACTGTTTTTACAAATGGCAAGTTTCGTATTTAAATCGTTTTCTATATAAATAAATGTTTATTAAATGTTTTATTAAATAATATGTAACAACACACAAATTCGAAATGTACAAAGTTTGCACAGAATTGTATCATAATACCAGAGTACTTTTACTTAAAAAGAAAACTAAAGCACAAACGGGAGAAAGGGTAGGAAAATACCGCTTGAGACATAGGAATGCTTCACTCTTTCCCTTCTTCCGTTAGCTCTGACCGAAATCATTGATACAAAACTCAGATGCACAGATAAATGAGTTATGCAACTCTCCATACTCAAAAGCATACGAAAAGTATACATGCAATAAACCTTTTTAGTAGTGACGTCACATACGTCAAATAATAGGCAACCCCCAGTGCCATTGTCACGAAGAGTTTCCCAATATTTTAACTAGATCCGTTTTCGACCTTATGTACTTTGATAATAAGTGCCAAAAAAATGTCTCCTTTGTCATGACCTTAAATATTGCGATATTCTGGCAATATTAGAAATACTTAAGAAGTTTCAAACCCCAAGTGACAAACTAATAGAATTATAGAATTTATGTATTTAAATTTATAGAACAATATTGACTTTCATAGTAATTAAAAATTAAAATTATATCAATGTTACTGAGCATGCGCATTAAAGATAATTTCATGTAAGCGAAATAGCCTCGCAACAGGATATCATTCAAGAAAAGTTTGGTTGTGGTTAAGAGGACAACTATAATAAACCATTTGAAGAAAAAAACACTCGATAAACAGACTCACACAGCAGAGCACCAAGAAAAACAATAAAAAATACTTGGTAGAACTAAAAGATGCTAAGACTAAACAAAAAAAGAGAAAAAACACTAACGATGACAGCGATAACATATCAACAAGACCTCACCTGCGTATGAGGCTATTCTTTCCGAGCATGAGCATTAGGATTTTACTTTATTTAGATTTAGGAATATTCTTTTATATCGACTTTTGTAAGTTTTAAGCAAATTAGTGTATCTATTTTACGAAACACGTATTCAAGGTTCTTCAATACTTCTAAATCCTTGTAAAAATAAATTAATTTGAAGTTGTTCATTTCTATAGTATCTATGTAAATAGCAGTGGCGGCTCCTCGGGGTGGGCAGGGTGAAATTTTCAGAAGAATAAACAAAAATCTGTGTATATATTTATCAAAGTGATTTGACAATTCTTATAAAATTAAATCTAAAATGCGTTACCTCCTTTGAAAGTCCGCCTATCAAATTTTAAAATTATATTTTAATCATGATCTCGGCAGCAACCAACATAACATTCGGGCTAGCCCGTGGNAATTCCCGCCTTCCAAAATTCCAAATAAACTTAACCAATCAGATGATCGCCGCAAAAAAATAAAACGCAAAACGCATTTGTGAGTACTTACCTTTAGGATTTTACTTTATTTAGATTTAGGAATATTCTTTTATATCGATTTTTGTAAGTTTTAAGCATATTAGTGTATCTATTTTACGAAACACGTATTCAAGGTTCTTCAATACTTCTAAATCCTTGTAAAAATAAATTAATTTGAAGTTGTTCATTTTTATAGTATTTATGTAAATAGTACACAAGTGTCAGATTCGGTCTGTACAATTTAAACTACGACAATTTGTTGCGGGTTGCCTAAACATGTGACGTCACACTAAAAGAGTCTATTTAAATTTAAATTAGATCATAAATTGCGGCTAGATGTGAAGGCAATCTTGAATGGTGTTTGTATTTCGACAACTGTTGAGAGTCGAGATTGTTGTATGATAAAAGACAGGGTCTCTTGCACTTTTTCATCAATCATATTTGTGGTTTTTTAATAAATCAAGTTTTATTCGAGTAATATTGTGGTTTTATTTTTCTTTACTTTTTTAATTGAAGTTTTTCCACAAATAGTACGTGGCGAATTTCCAGGGGCACTATCAGAAAGTTTTAAAGGAGGGGAGCCCACAGGTAACGGGAGATACTGAAAGAAACTGTCATACGAGCACTAGAATTTCGACTTAAGAGACATCTCAATATAACGGCGAACAATTACTTCAACCGACGTAATTCATTTAACCTGAGGGGCCCCATAAATTACACAATTTTAACATTATCTGTGGCGTGCACAGAAAGCTGACATGGGGAGAAAGTTAAAACTCGACGCCGTTCTTTAATGATTAAGTGCTTCACACAACTTAAGCCCATACAAAATATAATGTACCCTCTGTTTGATAAACAAGACTGTTGCGCCTCTTCTTTTTAATAAAAAAACCTCAAAACAAACTCCCTTGTGTACGCCACTGCAAAATAAACTACAAACAATCAAGGACTATATATAGATCCTGTCTCACGTATTGCGGAGAGATCAGTAATAATGTTCTCACAACAGTAGCCATACTGAGTAAACATGTAACAGTGTCTATTTGAAGAATTTTAAAAAAGTTTAAAAACGTTCCCAGTCGATTTTTATTATTTGGATCCCATATAGCAGTGAATTTACTTTGGAATTTATTCGTCTAATTTCGTAAAACAAGTATTTACAGCATAGGTATATGTTTAAAACTGCATTTAATTTTTTTACACGTCACTTTATTTACCTAAATCGCAGCACAAATTAACTGAAAGTGCCAATTTAATCTTTATATATGGACATGTAGTTAACAATAGTTTATGTTAATGTTAATTATTTATCGAAGGCCATATTACTGTACAAGTTCTATCATACCCATTTATAGCCAAAAAAAAATAAAATAAATACGTCCAGGGTATCCCACTAGATAGGATATTAGAGAAAGTATAGAGCTTCTAGAAAATAATTTTGATGAATAAATCGACCAAGAGAAATCGCTGGAAATAGTTTTCAAGTTCGTAGCTCGGGCTCTATAGGGCGCAATATACATACCAAAACATAGAATTGAATTTTTCTCAGAAATATTTCCTATTCAGGTATATTAAATAGTACAAATATGGATAGTCGGATTCGTTGCCCATAATTTTCGTCATAGATATAGATTTTTCTCAAAAATTTTAAATGCAATGTTATAGTTTTCTTCACATAAATGAATTCAGCACAGAAAATTGATGAATACATTAAATTTGAAATTTCTAACGAAAGTTTCGTTTATTTATTTATTGGCGCTATTTATCCAAGTTTTTAAGTTGTTTCACGTTTTCTTAAAAACGTTAAATAGCAGGATAAAACTTTTTATAGATTAGTTTGAAAAGCATAAAAATAGCTACATTTTGACGGCAAAAAAGGTTCAATATCTTTTTTTGTTATCAAGTTATTCGCAAATTAGTGTTGTATACGTACGAAAGATTAATCTTAACAATTTTTTCAGTCAAAATGTTAATGTTGATACTTGCAACCACTGCGGCGGCATTTCTGTTTTACTATATCGTGGCAAAACCGTTCCATTATTGGAAAGACAGGGGAGTTCAACAAGGAAGTCCGTTATGGATCCTTGGCGATAGTTGGAAGTTCTTTTTGGGGGTGGAAGGTCTTTTAGAGATGGCGCAACGCATTTACTACCAGAATCAAGGCACAAGGTGAGAAAAATTGCGAGAAATAGTTATTTTTCCACGGTCGGGAGTAGAAATTAGTTTCTATGACATCAAAATTAAAACAGAAGTAGTCGATTATTCCCAAAGTATAATGCTCCCAAGGGAGTTTACATTATGGAGAACGTTTTTCATGCAAAAAAAAGATAACATTGAAATTATTTATTGACATTTAAATTAAATGTTACATTTGTACAATTTTCAAAATTAATATTAGAAGGAATATTACTTTCGCTTACATTTACAGTTTTTGTGATTGCGCTAGTAGTGGTACCTACTAAAACCTGATTAGCAATTTTGGTCTTATTTTCAATGGAGTTCTCGACATAACCCTCAGCGACTGTCGTTGATTTCCAACCAGCATGACGCTTTATTGTCGTGATATCCACACCAGCATCTGCCAGTAATGTCGCTGAAGATCTTCGTAAGCAGTGACCAGTATAACATGCAGCATCAGGTAATTTTAAATACGAAGCTACTACACTCGGAATTTTTCCCATGGTATTCTTGCCAACTGGCTGCGAACTACATTTTCCTGCTTTGTAGTACAAAAAAAGGCGCTTATGCTTGACGTGGGGAGGACGAAGGGACAGGTATTTTCGAAACAATTCAAGCATATTTCCCACATCGGTAACCACAAAGGTTCGTGGAATCTTTGTCTTAGTGTTTGGAATTTTTACAATCAAGGAAGAGCCTACATCCTCAATATCATCTACAGTTAAATTGACTAGTTCATCAGTTCGACAAGCTC
>NW_019416676.1:198491-205654 GCF_000390285.2 Anoplophora glabripennis | reverse complement strand
CCCCTTCACCAACCTAAATGGGACGCATATGATTTGCATGTCGAAAACCGGAGTAGCCCATGTTATTTAACGTAAAAAGTTATGTAAGACCAATAAATTTTTTTCTATTTAATTGCGACCGTTTTGTCAATAACAGAAAAAAACCAGTTTTGTTTGAGCCCTTTTAAGGGCATGTAACTTCCTAAGGGTGCGTTTTAGGGCACATGTTAATTGGAACTTTTTGGCTTATTTTAATGAGTTATAAACGCAGCAGGAGTTTGGAACCCTATTTTAGAAACACCCGACTGTTTGCAGATACTCGGGTATGTATCAGTTTTTCCTGCCTATTCTGCTAGTGAAAGACCCAGATCTGATAAAACAGATCACAGTCAAGGATTTCGACCATTTTACTGACCACAAAAGTTTCATTCAGGAAGATATTGACCCGCTATGGAACAACAATTTATTCGCTCTTAAAGGTATAAACTTGAAAAGGGTTTAGTCGTTAACCGAATTGTGAGTTTAATTTACTTATTAGGTGAAAAGTGGCGTGAGATGAGGTCAATTCTCAGCCCATCCTTCACCAGCAGCAAAATGAGGACTATGTTCGTTTTAATATCGGAATGCGCCGAAAATTTCATTCGGCATTTCCTGGAAAAGAACGAGGATGTCGTGGTGATAGAGTTTAAAGATGTCTTTACTCGTTTCACAAATGACGTGATAGCCACCACAGCTTTTGGAATTCAGGTGGACTCTTTGGAACAACCGAACAATCCTTTCTACTTGATGGGGAAGGAAGCTACGAATTTCAGAGGTTTTTGGAAAAAATTCAAATTGTTCGGATATTTCGTAATTCCTAAAATTTATAAGGTAAGTGAGAAGCACCAACTGCAATATGAAATATTTCATTTACTTCAGTGAAAAATAGCGATATAAATCCAGATATCCTTTTTACAGTGAAGCAGGTATACGAAGGAAATAAGGAAAGTTATAGGAATAAAGAAAACATGTATAGTGAGATATTCGTATTATTGCACAGGTTTAGTTCTTCTGGAGTTTAATTTTGTAAAACTGCAGTTATTGAAGCGGACTTTTCGCAAATGTTTCAATTTTCTCAAACGAACGATACAGTTGTTATGTTTTCCGAGTGGGAAGGGTTAAATCATTTTTGTGATACCTCAATTTTTCTTTGTATGGATTCTTCTGTATATCCTTCTGCTACATTGGAAGAACGCCATCATCTGTGCCTTTTCAGAGTTAGTAAATCAACGCCGTTTTAGGTATTCTGCAACAATTTTCCCAAGCACTAAAATTGCTTTTGGTGGTAGATTTTGTTCATCTGGAGCTTCACATAAAAATTTGGTTACTTCTTAATAACTTTAAATGCGTTTTAAAGTAGGTTGCCAATGAAGAAAAGTATTGCAAACTTAAACCTGGTAAGTACTCGGAATACCAAAGGTAATTTTCGAAAAATTAGCAAGAATGTCTCAGTACATTTAGTGTAAATGACGGTTTCCAATAACTTTTAAAACCTGCTTTAAAAAATTTGATTTGATTGAATATTCACAAAGTTATTCTAATTGTTTATAAGTACAAAAATTCGACCAATGTTTAAACAAACGCCAGAACTCTCCTAATTGACGGATTCGAATTTTTCAGCAAGCGTTTGAAAGCTTGAGAGTCCTTCTATATGTGATTAAATTTTCAAGTATCTAAGATTCTTCGATTTTGCTGTGCAAAATTTTGAAAATTTGCACATTTTTTTCAAAATCTGGATTTCAAAATTATCATGCATAATCTATGGAACCGATTTTGATGAAATTTAGTGTGATGATTCTACATAACATGAAGTTTTCTTGAGCCAAGTATGAAGGTCCTACTCCCAATTTAAAGACCCCAAAAAAATCCCTAAAAAGTAATGTTTTTAACTCCATTATTGGCGATTTTTTCGATTTTTACAATAATAATCATGATTCATTCGATTTGTAACTAATCATATTTTGTAAAAAATGTTATTACAAACATTTTTTCCTCTTCCATTTTCGCCTAAAATCAACTCTTGAAAAGATACAATTAAATAGGAAGAAAAATATGACATTTTCCGAATTTTTTTAACATATTGTGCCGCCAATAGTTAAGCCCACGTTTTTTTTATGCGCATAAAAAAATTTTCATTTCTAGTCATATTTGAAAGTCAAAAAGGCAAAAATCTCCGTGGATATTCAATTCACCCAAACCAAAACAGGTACTGCCTATTATTATTATTATTAATACAAATGAAAATAAGGTGTTTTCAAAGAAGTATAATAAAAAGTAGCATTTCATAAATATCTGTCAAAACACAAATATCGTAGAAATATACAGTGTGTCCAATTAAGTCGGGATATGGGATACTTTATTATTATTGGTTTTATGAAAAAAAGTTGTTCTTGATAAAAAGTTCTGCGTGACCTAAAACCCAAAATGAAATAAGCAGATTTCAATTTTTTGCAGTCGTATATGAGGTTTACCGAAAAATGTAAATTTTTCTCAAGAGTAAAGTNCGTAGGTATGCGGGCCGCTGCATTTGATTCTTCCTAAAATTCTGCTGGTGTTGTACTTTGTACTCTACCGGCAATTCGGAAATTTAAAACTACCGGCCTATTCCAGTAGCGGTCTGTGGCGATAGCTATTTTGTCTGTGGTTTTATGAAGGAATTCAATAAAAAAATATATATTAAAGTAAAGTAGAGTAAAGTTTATTGACCAAAATATATACAATGTATATGTATAGTCAGAGTTACATTAAAATAACACAGATAAATAAGAAATATCCTAACCTACTACATACGCTTGCAAACTATAGAAGCAAGTAGTTTCAAGGTACTTCCTCGCATAGTGTTTAAACCGGATGGTGTTCATATTTCTAAAATTAATATCTGGGAAACGACCAGTAAGAGTATTATACAACTTGAGATCAAGCTTATTGTTTACTGTTAATTTAATTCTGGAACGAGCAGGAACCAAATTGTGTTAATGCCTTGTATTGTAAGTGTGATTAGATGAATGGGTGGGGAAATCTGAGTGATTAGTATGAATACAAATTAAAGTTTGCAGTATATACAGACAAGGCAGGGGCAAAATCCTCAGCTTCTTAAATAGAGGCTGGCAATGGCTTCCAGGTGGTGCGCTGCTAAGAATGCGAATAGCCATCTTTTGTAAGCTGAAAACTCTGCCAACATTAGTTGAATTACCCCAGAAAACCACACCATAATTCAGATGGCTATGAATTAAAGAAAAATATACCGTCCGAAGCACANTAAGTTAAAAAAAGAGGAGAATAAAAAACGAAAAATAAACGAATGAATCGGCAGAGATCATACAAATTCGCTCAAGTTATAAAAGCATCTATCCAGAAGATAAAGTTTTAATTGTTTTTTAAACAAGATTAAATTGTTTATATTTTTAATATGTACTGGTAATTTATTAAAAACTTTTTTGCTTAAAAAGTTAGGTGAATTAATTGTTGCATTATATTTATAACTTGGAACAAAGTAATGATCTCTTTGTCTCGTATTTAGACCGTGCACTCGTTCACTTAAAACGAAATTGCTTTTATTTTTAAAAATAAACACACACAGCTCGAAAATTAACAAACATGGAAGGGGTAAAATATTATGATAATAGAAAGCTACGGTCATATATCCCATATTATTCAACAACCATTAAAAACAATATTTAATAATTTTTGGGTATAAACATAGTAGGTAGAAAACAAACAAATAAATTATAATTTAATTTTGCAAGTCATAAAACATTTACTGTATTGAATTCATTCGTTTGTCAGTGCATCCTAGATTTAATGTCGATCTCTAGACGTAAATTATCAATACTAATAGAGAGAAGAGTTTGTAAAAATAACAAAATCTGTTTTTTAATGGTAGATGGATAATAGTAGATAACTGACCGTAGTTTTCTATTAGGGTAAACTTTTCTTGAGCAAAATTTACATTTTTCAACAAACCTCGTATACGGCTGCAAAAAAATTGAAATTTGATTATTTCGTTTTGGATTTTAGGCCATGCAGAACTTTTTATCAAGAATAAATTTTTTTCATAACACCAATAATAAAAAGTATCCCATATGGTACCGACTCATTTGGACACACTGTATATGACAGCCATCATAACATTTTTTGTCCTTATGCTGTTCATTTATATCGCTATAGATGCGGCTTTCAATCAGTATTTGGTTCTCAGTCTGATGGTTATAAGCAGAAAGATCGTTTTCGTATCACTAGACTAAAAATCTGTATCGTAATACATATAATTTAAACTTGAGGTATTTCAATAATTTTAGTTACTGAATATACAGCCGTTCCCCAAGGAAGTGGGTATTTTCTTCAAGACTATTGTAAAGGATACGATAAAAGTTAGGGAAGAGAAAAACATCACACGACCAGACATGTTGAATCTACTGTTGGAAGCAAGAAGAGGAGTTCAAAAATACAGCGTGAAGGAAAACGCAGACATCGATACAGGATTTTCCACCGCCCAAGAAAGCAACTCTGGTTAGTAGGCATTTAAAAAGGCAATTAAGAAAGGAAATTAAGTATACACATATTTCAGTAAAATCTGCGAAATTGCCCAGAGACATAACAGATACGGACATCGCAGCGCAAGCTATGATCTTCTTTTTCGCCGGGTTTGATTCCGTCTCAAACATCATGTCTTTCTTGGCATATGAATTAGCGGCCAATCCAGATATCCAGGACATGTTAAGAGATGAGGTTAGGTCTACTCTAGAAGAATGTGAAGGTAAACTCACGTATGAAGGTCTTCTCAAGATGAAGTACATGGACATGGTCGTCTCAGGTTTGTAGGAATGTGTTTTATTCTTTTCTTAACATTCTTGGCATTCTTAAACACAGGGCAATTCCATTTAGTAGTTTAGTAATTTATTTTCTTTATCAAAGAAAAGAGCAGATAAAATAATGTAAACATAAAGAATATGATTTGTTGTAAGGTCCGTGACTAAATCGTACATTCCAGGTTCGGACTTTGTTTATAAATGACGGCATGAAAAATATACGTATTTGTAGAAGGTTAATTTTGTTCACAACAACGGCATGGAAGTAAAGAAACCGAATGTTGTTTATCGATAATAAAAAAAATCAAGATTAAAATATCGCTGAATCGTATCTATTTATAAAAATTAAGAATTTTAAAAGACGTTTGGAATTTTCAATTACCTACATTCCAAGCTATATTACAAAGTCTAATAGTCACTACATAAAAAGTGGTATGCACTAACAAATATGACTAAAATATAAAAAATAAGTGTGAGGCAGATATAACCTACAAAGTATTAATAATTAATTGCCATTGAGAACAACAAGAACCGAAATCAGTATCAATCAATATCTGATAGAGGGCCCGCCCAACAGAGCTTAGCCCGAGAATAACAAGGACAGATCAAAGGTTCCTGGTTAAGGCTAAAGCAGTGCCTGTAACTAGTACCAAATGTATACCTAGTTTACTAACATGTATCTAACTTATCAAATATTCCAGAAACGTAATTTACCTGAATTAATAAAAATAATGTTAGATCGAATTATTTGCTACAGTGTAAAGATATATAAATAATCTCATTTGAAATTTTTTATGTATGCTCAGATTAAAATTGAATATGGCGTCCAAAAGAAAAGAAGAAATTGATAATGGTTTCTCATAACTGAAACGTCGCAATGAAAATCTAAATATACAGTGAAATTCCTCGAAAAAACTGGCTGTAAAAGAGTGTGTTCAGATTTGAAAAATGCCTCTAAATAAACAAGTTACTGACGATTTTCAAAAACGCCACATTTACTTTTTTTCAAAAAACGTGAAGAGCTAGGACCGGTTTGCAAGCGCCATTAACAGAACTGTCTAAAACTTTCCCCATCTAACCATTTTCCTATCTCTTATGGTTTCTAAGACACCAATACATGCATTACCAAAATGGTCCACACTGTATATCCTGTGAAATATTTATTGTCTCTTTTATTTTGTATATTGAAATATGAACAAGCTCAGTGTCCTGAATCAGACCCTGGGTTTTACGTCACGTACGATTCACTCACGGACCTTACATCTGGGAGGAGATAATGTATTCTGATATTTTAAATTTACACCCTTTTGAATTTCGTGACCACAATTCCCATTATCTTAAAATCCTATTCCATGCAAATTGTGTCTATTTATAAATTTAAAACAATATTGTAAAATATTCTCTTTATTCAACGTTACAGAAACCCTACGGAAGTGGCCTATACTCCTAGGTATAGACAGAGTGTGCACAAAACCCTACACCATAGAGCCAATATTGCCTGACGAGACACCTCTGCGTGTAGAGAAAGACGTTATGATTTCTTTACCTGTGTATGGTATACACCACGACCCGAAATATTTTCCAAATCCAGAACGTTTCGACCCCGAAAGATTCAACGATGAAAACAAAAGCGAAATCAAGCCCTACACCTACTTCCCGTTTGGTTTGGGTCCCCGTAACTGCATTGGTTCTAGGTTTGCTCTACTGGAGATCAAAACTGTGATCTTTCAAATTTTGAAACATTTTGAACTGATACCTGTGGAGAAAAGTAGAATTCCAGTTCAGATATCCAGAAAGCAGTTTAACTTGACCGCTGAAGGCGGTTTTTGGTTCGGACTGAAACGTATCAATGTATAAATGTTAATGCACAAAATATGTTTAAGGCACAATAAAATATATTGTTATTGTTTTATAAATAAAAGAATATAAAACAGATTTTTTTCTTAATATGTCTCCCAAGTAGATTCATTTTGCTCTTGTTTCGTAAAAGTTTTATCACAGACAATATAGCGTACTGCTACAGACTGCTACTTAAATGCTGGAAATTGGCAACCCGAAATGGAAGCAGGGTCTCCTTAGCCGGCTTCCAGCTATAAAATTTAGCGTGGTAACTCTTCTACTTGGTAATAGCAGTTCCAGCGGTGGCTTTGTTGCCAAATAATAACTGCTAAATAAATTTAATGCTTTCAATTATGTAATTAAAGAGATAAGGAACTTATCTTGTGTTTGGAAATCACATTTGCCTTAAATGTTAAATAAAATAAATCAAGTTAGAATTAAAACTATGAATTTACCTAATTAATTATTTATTTTATATCACCTTGGAATGGGAAAATT
>NW_019416676.1:163458-194146 GCF_000390285.2 Anoplophora glabripennis | reverse complement strand
AAAGTAAAGTAAAGTTTATTGACCAAAATATATACAATGTACATGTATAGTCAGAGTTACATTAAAATAACACAGAATAAATAACACAGACAAATAAGAAATATCCTAACCTACTACATACGCTTGCAAACTATAGAAGCAAGTAGTTTCAAGGTACTTCCTCACAAAGTGTTTAAACCGGATGGTGTTCATATTTCTAAAATTAATATCTGGGAAACGACCAGTAAGAGTATTATACAACTTGAGATCAAGCTTATTCTTTGCTGTTAATTTAATTCTGGAACGAGCAGGAACCAAATTGTGTACATGCCTTGTATTGTAAGTGTGATTAGATGAATGGGTGGGGAAATCTGAGTGATTAGTATGAATACAAATTAAAGTTTGCAGTATATACAGACAAGGCAGGGGCAAAATCCTCAGCTTCTTAAATAGAGGCTGGCAATGGCTTCCAGGTGGTGCGCTGCTAAGAATGCGAATAGCCATCTTTTGTAAGCTGAAAACTCTGCCAACATTAGTTGAATTACCCCAGAAAACCACACCATAATTCAGATGGCTATGAATTAAAGAAAAATATACCGTCCGAAGCACATCAGATGAAATAGATGATTTTAAACGACGCAAAACAAATATTTGGGATGAGATCTTTAGTCTCAAGCTGTCGATGTGTGACTTCCAGCCAAGATGAGTGTCGCGAGTCATTCCTAAAAATTTCACGGGTATTGAATCCGGTTTATTAGTTCGTTGATATTTATTTTTTAGAGGTCGCTCGAAAATATAGGTACACTACTTTGAAAATTAAAATAATTATGAGTGACCTTTAGAAATGAAAATATCGATTTGAAATTTTCAGAATCGAGATTTTTTTTAACCTAGAAAATGATAAAATAACGAGAAAAAAATTTAAAAAAAAAATTCAATTTTTGACGATTTTGGAAATTCTTAAAAATCTTGAACGACCTCTAAAAAAATTTTTTTAGAACTGATTTTTTGAGGGAGCTCTTAAAACATGATAAACTAACATATTTTCACAAGACACACAAAAAAAAATAATCGTATTTTTTGGGCCACCCTATCCTGTATGTACGAGTATCTATCCCAAAACCGGTTCTGCATAGAAAATTCTTATTTGATAATGTTTTGGTTTACTAGGAGTCCTTTTAATAAAACTAATAATAACTTTTATTGTTAAACACGAATGACCTTATTTTTTTTACTCACGAGGAGACAACAACATGTGTAACTCTACTACACTACACAACTAACAATAAGAAGTACTACCTTTTTACAATACTAGTTTGCAGCGCCACTAGCCTTGTAATATCTTATTAGATGGCGCTATGCGCCGTGACATTTTATGCGGGCATTTTTTAATAAAGTAATAACAGATAATAAAATTATTACGTAAAACTTTATATCTATAATTTTTATGGCCATTGTTTTTGTCGAATATGTCGTTTTTATTTGTGCCCCATAAATATAATGTGTAAATAATACAGTAATTTCCTGTTCAAAACGGTAAAATGATTTTGTAGTAATTTTATTTAATTCGAACCGTATAACATGTTTGTTTATACACCTGAAAATCCTTATCTCACATTCCAGAAATATTTTTCCTTTACTAATTTGTTAGAATTAGGTATCTTATCGACAGCTAGGTAACACAACAAAAATAGGTCTTGATAATCTCTATTTATATACGCCTTTTACAATTAATTTTCAATGTCACCGAATTTGTCACTGTCAATATTAACTTGCTTATAATTTGGAATTCCTTTGATATGAGTAAATTGAGGAAGTTTTTCTGAAGATGGGAGATCTGACTAACATTTTTCTCAGTTATTGAAAATGACATAATAATAATAATAATAGAAAATTATCTATACTTTTTTGGTATCGTAATTAAATGGTGAAAATTATATGCAAAATAATGAAAGCTTGTTTATTACAAATATAAAATACAGCTGCAAGTCAAGAAGTTGTAAGGATCGGCGTGCAAATAGTTATTTTCGTATCCAGAACACGAAATAGTACTTTTGCGTTCAAGAATGAGAGTTATTTTGCTGAGCTTAGCAAGAAAAAGTAGTGTCAGAATTATATATTGTAATTCGTATTCTAAGAGTGTTTAATTCTTAATGAGCTCTAAAAGTGAGACGAGCATTTACCAGGGAAAGTATTGGAAGCGGCACAAAGCGCTGTTTCACAATTAATCCACAAAAAATCGTCGAGACAATACGAGATTGCCTACAACGAATTCAAAGGGTGGTGTAGTTCGAAAAAAATTGAATCGATTGACGTGAAATTTTAATAAGTAGAATTTTATAATTATTTAATTATAATTTATAATTATAATTTTATAATATAATTTAATTTTAGTAAGTAGAAAATTGCTCAAGAAACAAAAGTTACATGGTGCCGATGTGTGCTTTCACCCTGGGGGTGAATGCCACCCCTTCTCGGGGGTGGCAATGAAGGCATCCATTTTAAAACCAACAGAGGGATGAATTCTAAGCAAAAAATGTTCTATAACGTTTTTTCCAAAAATTAATATTTTCCGAGTTATTTGCGATTGAAAATGTTGATTTTTCATCTAAAAAGTGCATGTTTTTCAACCATTTTTGATAAATAACTCGAAAACCTTGCGTTTTATCGAAAAACCCATATAAAGCAAAAATAATGATTTTGCAATTACGAATCGATTCATTTTTTGTTGATTACCGTAGAAAAAATCAACAATAAAATCTATGGCCGAACCATAAAAATAGAAACTAAGCATGATCCTAATTATTATTCAAAACATAAAAGAATGCTTATTCTATTGACATAACACAATATGGTTTTTACGTTTTTTGCAAGAAGGGGTAGTTTTCACCTCCTAAAAACAATAGGCACACATTATTGATATGTAACTATTGTAAAGAAGGGTGAAATGAGCTTACTCACCAATTTTCATGAAAATCTGTGCCCGAGTCAAGAATTCGGAGGTAATACCCTATTTTTACCGTTGTATACTGGACTACTACGGAAATTGCTAATAATACAACGTGCGCAGTAGACTAAAGAATTACAGTAGCAGCCTCATTGAACACCTAGAACTAAAAGCTACGATAACTGACAGCACTGGATCTGGCATATTAACTCACTGCAATATCGACTCTTTCAAATTACATGTAGTGTAAAATAAATTGTAATCGTCCTATTTATAATAGTTACTGTTTTATATTGAAATGTTATATTATTTAAAATGTAATAAGTTTGGAAAAAATGACAAATTATTTTGACATTTGTTTTATGTTCTAGAATGAAAAAGACTTTTAAGTTCAAGTATTTTGCAACTAGGTGAGAAAACAGATGCTTTGTCCACTGAAAATTTAACGAAAATGTCGACTTTTGATGACAGTTTTCGAAAAAAAAAAGGATTTTGTCAATATTAATTTATCTTTAACATTTTGATGTAAAATGTAATTATATCAATTATTAGACATTTTTTAATTTGTTTATGTAAACTCTTGCTCATACTTTTAATAGTAGATACAGGTTAATCCGGAACACCATACTATATCCTTTCCGAGTATCATATTCTATATATTCAAACTATTTTACGCAGTAGTGAATTAATCCCCCAAAATTTCCACTACTCTACCGCGCAGATAGCAAAAAAATGCATACCGGGAATCAATAAATGTTATCTTATCTACATATTTTCATCCATCTCAGCTTATAAATACGGATATCAGGAAATCCATAGTTAGACAGTATCCAAACCTTTTGATAATCGCAAATATGGTACCACCGCCTCCACCACATGATCAACCTCCCCATCATGGAGGTCCACCAGGTCCACATGAACCCCAAGGAGGTCCACCTGGCCCTCAAGGAGGCCCACCACCAAAAGGCCCAGGTATAAATTTATTCGTTTTTCGTACAATTATTTCGACAATATTAATTTTGAAAATTATGTAGTGAAAATATACAGGTTTTTGATATACAGCGTATCTCCAGGTAAAAATTAAAAAATAAGCTTTGCAACTGCTTCAGAAACACTCTGTGTATGTGGTGGTTTAAATTGATACATTTGATTTTCNTCTGATGGTTATAAGCAGAAAGATCGTTTTCGTATCACTAGACTAAAAATCTGTATCGTAATACATATAATTTAAACTTGAGGTATTTCAATAATTTTAGTTACTGAATATACAGCCGTTCCCCAAGGAAGTGGGTATTTTCTTCAAGACTATTGTAAAGGATACGATAAAAGTTAGGGAAGAGAAAAACATCACACGACCAGACATGTTGAATCTACTGTTGGAAGCAAGAAGAGGAGTTCAAAAATACAGCGTGAAGGAAAACGCAGACATCGATACAGGATTTTCCACCGCCCAAGAAAGCAACTCTGGTTAGTAGGCATTTAAAAAGGCAATTAAGAAAGGAAATTAAGTATACACATATTTCAGTAAAATCTGCGAAATTGCCCAGAGACATAACAGATACGGACATCGCAGCGCAAGCTATGATCTTCTTTTTCGCCGGGTTTGATTCCGTCTCAAACATCATGTCTTTCTTGGCATATGAATTAGCGGCCAATCCAGATATCCAGGACATGTTAAGAGATGAGGTTAGGTCTACTCTAGAAGAATGTGAAGGTAAACTCACGTATGAAGGTCTTCTCAAGATGAAGTACATGGACATGGTCGTCTCAGGTTTGTAGGAATGTGTTTTATTCTTTTCTTAACATTCTTGGCATTCTTAAACACAGGGCAATTCCATTTAGTAGTTTAGTAATTTATTTTCTTTATCAAAGAAAAGAGCAGATAAAATAATGTAAACATAAAGAATATGATTTGTTGTAAGGTCCGTGACTAAATCGTACATTCCAGGTTCGGACTTTGTTTATAAATGACGGCATGAAAAATATACGTATTTGTAGAAGGTTAATTTTGTTCACAACAACGGCATGGAAGTAAAGAAACCGAATGTTGTTTATCGATAATAAAAAAAATCAAGATTAAAATATCGCTGAATCGTATCTATTTATAAAAATTAAGAATTTTAAAAGACGTTTGGAATTTTCAATTACCTACATTCCATGCTATATTACAAAGTCTAATAGTCACTACATAAAAAGTGGTATGCACTAACAAATATGACTAAAATATAAAAAATAAGTGTGAGGCAGATATAACCTACAAAGTATTAATAATTAATTGCCATTGAGAACAACAAGAACCGAAATCAGTATCAATCAATATCTGATAGAGGGCCCGCCCAACAGAGCTTAGCCCGAGAATAACAAGGACAGATCAAAGGTTCCTGGTTAAGGCTAAAGCATAGCCTGTAACTAGTACCAAATGTATACCTAGTTTACTAACATGTATCTAACTTATCAAATATTCCAGAAACGTAATTTACCTGAATTAATAAAAATAATGTTAGATTGAATTATTTGCTACAGTGTAAAGATATATAAATAATCTCATTTGAAATTTTTTATGTATGCTCAGATTAAAATTGAATATGGCGTCCAAAAGAAAAGAAGAAATTGATAATGGTTTCTCATAACTGAAACGTCGCAATGAAAATCTAAATATACAGTGAAATTCCTCGAAAAAACTGGCTGTAAAAGAGTGTGTTCAGATTTGAAAAATGCCTCTAAATAAACAAGTTACTGACGATTTTCAAAAACGCCACATTTACTTTTTTTCAAAAAACGTGAAGAGCTAGGACCGGTTTGCAAGCGCCATTAACAGAACTGTCTAAAACGTTCCCCATCTAACCATTTTCCTATCTCTTATGGTTTCTAAGACACCAATACATGCATTACCAAAATGGTCCACACTGTATATCCTGTGAAATATTTATTGTCTCTTTTATTTTGTATATTGAAATATGAACAAGCTCAGTGTCCTGAATCAGACCCTGGGTTTTACGTCACGTACAATTCACTCACGGACCTTACATCTGGTAGGAGATAATGTATTTTGATATTTTAAATTTACACCCTTTTGAATTTCGTGACCACAATTCCCATTATCTTAAAATTCTATTCCATGCAAATTGTGTCTATTTATAAATTTAAAACAATATTGTAAAATATTCTCTTTATTCAACGTTACAGAAACCCTACGGAAGTGGCCTATACTCCTAGGTATAGACAGAGTGTGCACAAAACCCTACACCATAGAGCCAATCTTGCCTGATGAGACACCTCTGCGTGTAGAGAAAGACGTTATGATTTCTTTACCTGTGTATGGTATACACCACGACCCGAAATATTTTCCAAATCCAGAACGTTTCGACCCCGAAAGATTCAACGATGAAAACAAAAGCGAAATCAAGCCCTACTCCTACTTCCCGTTTGGTTTGGGTCCCCGTAACTGCATTGGTTCTAGGTTTGCTCTACTGGAGATCAAAACTGTGATCTTTCAAATTTTGAAACATTTTGAACTGATACCTGTGGAGAAAAGTAGAATTCCAGTTCAGATATCCAGAAAGCAGTTTAACTTGACCGCTGAAGGCGGTTTTTGGTTCGGACTGAAACGTATCAATGTATAAATGTTATTGCACAAAATATGTTTAAGGCACAATAAAATATATTGTTATTGTTTTATAAATAAAAGAATATAAAACAGATTTTTTTCTTAATATGTCTCCCAAGTAGATTCATTTTGCTCTTGTTTCGTAAAAGTTTTATCACAGACAATATAGCGTACTGCTACAGACTGCTACTTAAATGCTGGAAATTGGCAACCCGAAATGGAAGCAGGGTCTCCTTAGCCGGCTTCAAGCTATAAAATTTAGCGTGGTAACTCTTCTACTTGCTAATAGGCGGCAGTTATAGCGNACAATGTTAATTTTGAAAATTATGTAGTGAAAATATACAGGTTTTTGATATACAGCGTATCTCCAGGTAAAAATTAAAAAATAAGCTTTGCAACTGCTTCAGAAACACTCTGTGTATGGGGTGGTTTAAATTGATACATTTGATTTTCGTTACAAGCGTCTGTTTTTAAAATTTAAAATGGGCTGGACTTTTTTAAAAAGTTACGAGTTTTTGTTTTACATTAACCCATCAAATTCTCTAGTAAACTTTTTTTATTTTATTGTAAAGTTGTTCAAGTAAAAATACTGCCCCACAGATAGGATTCTTAACTGTCGATGTTGCAGGAAACTACTACTCTAAGAACTACCTGCTCCAACTATCGTTGAATTACATCAACAATATCTAGTAAATAAAACTGGTGTGTCTAATTACAAATATTAAAAAGAAACTGATATTTTTTGTTGCTCTAAAAAACAACAAAAACCCTCTATTAATTAGCGCAGTCAGAACTGAGCCGCGGGACATAGGCGTACGCAGTATCTATTAAAAAGCAACAAATCAAATTGGCTCAAATTGTCTACAATAGATGCAATGTAGTTTCCTTGTGAATTAATTAATAAATATTTATCGAACAAAATCATGTATAAAAAACACAAATCTTAATTTTGATACGACAGTCAAAAGTGTTGAATGGGACTAGATTAAAGTGAATCGAAGTTTCTTTTTAAGAAACATATTCTCGCATTTTTACTTTATTGTAAAATGATCGGACTAATTTAAAACATTTTAAACAGTTTTTCTAAAAAATCTTATCAAATGAAATATACAATGTTCTTCAATACCAAAAATCTAAGTACGCAAAAGATATCAAATCCCAAAGACGAGATTCCTAACTCTTTTTATTTTAGAACCATACGCCTATGGTTAAAATCAAATTTAGTTATATCAGAACAGTGGCTTTGTTTTTAATTATTTCGTGTTAAAATATCAAATAAGAAAGACTTAAGGAAAAATGAAACAGTTATTAGTTTAAAATTACAGGGGGTTTTTAAATCTCGCAGAAAAAAAATAGGCATCAAACCTCTGTTAGCTATTTAATTTTTAGATGAAAAATCATTTTTACGATTGCATATTTGACATTCTTGTTTCTAATTCCTTAAGATAAGGTATCTTAAAGCTGCTAAATTTGTAAGTCATAAAAGCAAGATAAACGAAAAATTATGAAAAAGATAGTCGGTTTCAATATATTTTCTTTAAATAATTAATTTTTAATACAATTTTACTGAATAGTTAAACTTTTTGCACAGGCGACAGTTGCTGTTGTTGCACAATAGTGTGAAAACTAATGCAAGATGCAGCATCTCTAATACTTGGTGGTTTGGGGTAAGTTATTGCCGATAACTACCCCAGTTCCCCAATATTTTTCTTCTTTCTGTAAATTTATTTACGTAATAAAATTATTTCTGACTTCAGTATGCATATATAGGGTGATTCACAAATGATGACCAAAAATGAAATTTAAAATATTTTTTGAAGTTTAACACCCTGTATCTTCTTGACGAAGCGTCCTAGATAAAAACTTTATACGAAAGACTCCCTTTAAAATTCACCAAAAAATACAAGGTTCAATTTTTATTACCCTGTAGAAAGTTGATATTAACCTAAACCATCAAACATACACATATTTTTTTTGTTTAATGGAACTGTAGTCTGTATAACTATTACCATTTTTGTTCATGCACATATTCTTTTTTTTAGGTCATGACGGTCCTCCACCTCATCATTAAATGAAGACATATTCCTACTTTTAGAATTCTCGTAATATTTTGTGTTACACAGATACTATTTTTTATTATAATGAATTGAAAATAAAGCATGTTAGAATACCATTGTTGCTTTTTTAAATAATAGGAATCTACGCTACTTACTTTCTTTACAAACTTACTTTGAAGTAATCTACTATTAAGAATGGACATTATAGCCTACTTGATTCAAGAATAATCGCATAGGGATCTGGTGTAAATGTTTGCATATTTGTGTTAATTGAAATATTTCAATAATGTTTCAGTCAATGCATTTGCTCAGAATAATAGCCAGTTGTTGCGATTAGATGGCGATAGTGCTAGATTGGGTTTTTTTTCTAGGGCCCGGCCCAATTTGGAGACACTAACACGCTGTTATAAATACGTAAGGCATTAAAAAAGATCACAAACGAGGTTAGTATTTACAAACAGAAATATGGCACTTTCAACTGTATGATAATCTGTTTGTTACTAGAAGAATTTCTCTCAGATAAATGCCAGTGTTGTTGCAAGAAATGTTGAAAACGGCAGATACCTTCTAATTGTACCTATTTTTTTTATTTTTCTTCGAACACGAATCAAAAGGATATTACTCAAATTATAATACGTTTTCTAAACATTTTTTAACGTTTTAGAAATGTTTTTATTGCATCGTTGAGATCACAGAATCAACATTCTGAGAATATTAACATATGGTTCAGATTTGAATAAAATAAATATTTTCTAAACAATTATATAAATATTTCTCAATATTTAAATACAATGTTTCGTTGCATATTGTCTCTATTTAAAGTATTTTACGACTTTGTTATTTTATTTATTCAATTAGATTTGGGGCCTATTAAATTTTTTAATATTAAGATAATTAATTTATAAAACACCTTTGTCGTACATTGTTTTCCAAGAAATTTCTATACAGATCAGATCTGCATTTAAAAGATCTTTTAAAACATGCACAGGCAGTAAATTATTGTTGAAAATGCTACCCCAAACGTTGATACTGAAACGTTGCTGAAATCGTCTCAATCTAACTGCATGCGGATTTTGTACCGCTCAGATAGGTATTTTTTTCAGTTATTAAGAGTGACAATAATAATTATTTAATAGAAAATTATCTCTACTTCTTTAATTTAGTAAATAACGTGGGGAAACTAATATGAAAAAATAAAAATATACAGGGTGGCCCACTAAGGTCGGCAAGGTGCAATATTAGAGAAAGTATATGCCCTAGAAGTTCGGGAAAAAATTTTTTACTAATAAATCAACCAAGACAAATCGCTCGAAATAGTTTTCAAGTTCGTAGCTCGGCCGCTAGGGGGCGCAATGTACATACCAAAACATAGAGTTGAATTTTTCTCAGAAATGTCTCTTATTCAGGTATATTAAATAGTACAAATATGGATAGCCGGATTCATTGCGCTTAACTTTTGTTATTGACATTTTGTTCTATTTCTAGACAGAAAAGGTGGGGGAAGACCAAGTTTACTTTGCCTTAATTTGTAAAAAGAATAACTTTTTAAATGAACGATAGCTTCATTTATTTATTTAATAATAGTAAAATAATTCCGAAATAGAAATTTTAATTAATATTTCGTTCAACAATAATTTTTGTGACATTTTTGTAAATTAAAAGAAATTAACTATAAAAGATGCATTTTTTCTGGGGTTCAGGGCTATTCTACGAATTCGTAAATATGCCCATTGTTATTTTTTCGTCCAGCTACCCCAGTTTTAAAAAAAATAAGTTTCTACGATGAATAGAAGCCGAGATATTGCAAAATTTACAGCGCGCATCAATTTGAACACGGGAAATCGTAGTTTACGTCGTAAACTTTATTTAAATATTTATAAACAATTTCGCTACGATTTAAAAAAAAAAGTTCTTATCTTGGCTCCAGTTGGTCGTAGAGGGTACTTTTTTTATTTTAAAACTGTATTTTTTTACCAGCTATCCATTGCATCTATTTTCGGTGAGATAGCATAAATAGCAACAATGTTATTCAAATTGTTTATAAGCGAAAAACTCACGGTTTTTTAATGCACAATTTGAGAATGTTAATGTCAAAAAAACGGTGATATTTTTTAATAGGTCGCTTAATTACGTCTTTAAGATTACAATGACGCTTTCAGAGTCATGTTTGGTTGAAAATTAACGCCTGTACAAAGGCTTAAAGTTCATAACTTTTGGAGCAAATAGAATTGTGCGAAAACTATTGCACCCTACTTTTGGCACACTTTTGAAGTATGACAAAACCCTCAACTTGTCATAGGTTTTATAAAATTTTAACAATAAATGCGATAGTTATAAACAAATTAAAAAATTGGCACTTTTTTTGTTTTTTGCAATAACTTTTTTGTTTATTAACCGATTTTAATTTAACAAGTCTCATTTTGTAGATAATTTTACTCCCTATAAACTGTCTGAGAGGCACTTTTCGCTAAAATTGATGGTTTTCCCTGCAAAGTGAAAAAACTGTTTTCCTCACTTATTTGTTTAAATAGAAAAGTTAGCTAATAAAAGTTTTTGACTCACGAGATGAGAAATGTCTTGTATTATGTTCCTTTAGACAATTTTACAATTCGTTACATAATATCAACATCTGTTTGTTATTGTTTTTGTTATTATTTTCAGGATTTTTATCGACTCACTTATTTGCATGGGTTTAGGTACATAAGAATTTAAATGATAGCACGTGAAAGTGACAGTCATTGGTATCATTACAACGAAACTGTCACCATGAAAGATGCCTACCATGTGAAAATGTTAAAAAAAAGTTACTGTTCTGAGCCACACATTATTTAAAAAACAATTATTTCTGACAACTACGCAGAATTCGAAAAGAAAAGCAGGGACATTTTTTCTTCAAAAAAGTCTAATTCATTAAAAAATAATATCATTTGCTTGATAATTCAAAGGAATAAAAAAAAATCGAAAAATTTCTGTTAAGCGTAGTTAGAAAACCATCCTTATTTATAACCGATTTTGATGAAACTTATGATAGCTAAAGGCCCTTATAGTATGATTGTTACCTGCAATTTTCACTTCATTATCTTAATCAGAAAGAAAGTTATTTTAAAAAATATGCAAATGATGAGACCCCTTTGGAAGGCCATATCTCAGTAACGGTGCTCCGGAGGACCAATGTTTATAGGAACTTTTTTTACTACTTTTGGCTCTACTTTCACCTCCTTAAATTTTGTCCAACTTTTCCAAACACCCTGTATAAAATACAGTTGCAAGTCAAACTGCTGATTTACATACGCTGTGATTCTGCTACAAATCAACTTAAAATATTTGATAGAAACAAACAAGTTGGAGCATCATTTTTATCCACTCCCCCCCCCCCTTTGCTCAGTTTAAGACACTCTTAATACAATTTCTACTATATCCTTTCCCAGTATTATATTTTATATATTAGTTTTCGCTGTAGTAAATCAATCTTCCAAAATTTCTGCCATTCTGTCACGTAGATAGAAAGAAATTTTATACCGGGAATCAATAAATGTTATCTTATCTATTTATACCCATCGCAGCTTATAAATAGGGATATCAGGAAATTCGTAATTAGACAGTATCCCAACTTTTTGATAATCGCAAATATGGTACCACCGCCTCCACCACGTGGAGGTCCATCAGGTCCACGTGGACCTCCCGGATGTAGACCTGGCCCTCCCGGAAGACCTCCTGGTCCTCACGGCGGCCGACCACCACCAGGCCCAGGTATATATTTGTTTGTTTTTTGTACAGTATTAATTTTGAAAATCTTGTAGTGAAAATATATATTTTTTTATATACGTTGTAGTTCCGGATTAAAATCAACAAAAAATTAACCTTGCAACTGCTTTAAAAACGCCCTGTGTATGTTGTGCATAATATTTTAGCTTTCTTGAACATATCTCGGTTATTTTCAATTGAAATATTTTAGTACTTACGTAATAATTACCTGCAATATAACCAAATGAAGTAAATAATGTTCTTCATTATCAGAAAAATATCTAACCCCACAGACAATGTTCCTAACTCTTTTTATTTTAGAACCATACGACTATTAGATTAGGCGGAGTCTGTTTTGGTTAAAGAAGCGTCTTTCAATAACTTTTAAAACCTATTTTAAAAAAATTAAAGATTTGATTTGATTGAATTCACAAAGTTATTCTAATTGTTTATAAATACAAAAGTTCCGACAAATATTTTAACAAGCACCAGAGCTCTCCTAATTGAGGGATTCGAATTTTTCAAAAAGCGTTTGAAAGTTTGAAAGCCCTTCTATATGTGATTAAATTTTCAAGTATCTAAGGGCCTTGGTTTTTGTTGTGCAAACTTTTGAAAATTTGCGATTTTTTTTCAAAATCTGTATTGCAAAATTATTATGCAAAATCTATAGAACCGATTTTGATGAAATTTGGTGTGATGATTCTACATAACATGAAGTTTTCTTGAGCCAAGTATGAAAGTCCTATACCCAATTTAAAGACCCCAAAAAAATCCCTAAAAAGTAATGTTTTTTAACCCCACTTTTGGCGATTTTTTCGATTTTTACAATAATAATCATGATTCGTTCGATTTGTAACTAGTCATATTTTGTAAACAAAAATTAATTACAAACATTTTTGTCCTCTTCCATTTTCGCCTAAAATCAACTCTTGAAAAGATACATAATTAAATAGGATGAAAAATACCACATTTTTCGAATTTTTTTAACATATTGTGCCGCCAAAAGTTAAACACACCTTTTTTTATGCGCAAAGAAAAATTTTCATTTCTAGTGATATTTGAAAGCCCAAAAACCAAGAACCTCCGTGGATGGACTTTTTGAAACAGATACCGTCTGGACTATATGACTAAATTCAAATTTAGTTGTATCGGAACAATGACGTATTTAATTTCGTGTTAAAATTTCAAATAAAAAAGACGTAAGGAAGGTGTCAGGAAAAGTGAAACGTTTATTAATTTAAAATTACAGAGAATTTTTAAATATACTTCCAGAAAAAAGTAGGCATGATCTATACTATAACATATAATTAATATTATAGATGAAAAGTCATTTTTATCATTGCATATTTGACACGTGTGTCCTATTTAATTAAGATAAGGTGTCTTAAGGTAGCTTAATTGATGACCCATAAAAGCAATATAAATGAAAAATTATGAAAAATAAACTCGGTTTAAATACAGGGTGCGCCATTAGTACGTCGAAGTTCGATATCTCCGTTATTATGGAAGATATCAAAATAAGTTATTTACAAAAATTTTAGCCAACTTAAAACTGCACATTTTCTCAATCATTTTAAATGAATCACCCTTTATTTTATTTTAAAAACTGAAAATGCACTTCATGTTCTTTCACTTTCATAAAGCATTCCCTATAGTTAAAATCATTTAATAACAAAAATTCGGATATTTTCTAATGTTTTATAACAATTTGTTACACCGCCAACTTGTTATAATAGGATTTTTTTTAAAACTCTTTATTTGTTATTAAATGGTAAATATCTCAGAAATTAATGATTTTAGCTAAAGGGAATGCTTTATAAAAATGAAATAACATAAAGTATATTTTTTCAGTTTTTAAAATAAAATACAGGGTGATTCATTTAAAAAAATTGAGGAAATCATGTGCTCGAGTTTTGGCTCGCCATATACAGGGTGTTCCTAAATAAGTGTCGCAACGGAACACTGTAAATTCCTTTTGAAAAAAGAAACATTATTTTCCTGTTTCATTTTTCTCTCCGGGCTTTCGTTTTCGAGATACACGGTGTCAAAGCTTTCATTTTTTTTAATTTTTTTGCCAATATCTTAGGAATCGTTTGAACTATAGGACTGAGTTTTTGTACACACATTACTACTATTAATAGCTAGTTTTTCACACCTTTCTCGAATTCATTGGACGTGTCAGTGGTGGAGATTTTAAGGTGTTGCAAGGGTTTCCCCCCCCCCCTAACTTTTACGCCACTGGAAAAATTGACATTTGACAGCAAATTCTGAAGCGCCAACGAATTTTACACAAAAAGAGTTCTCTTGGTTCATTGCTCTAAAGTCAACCGTTTTCAAGAAAAAAGGCATTTTATGAACAAAAACAAACATTTTGCTAACGTTTCGAAACTTTTGTAATTCAAAAGATAGATTGTAATAATGAACAATTTTAACTAAATTTAACAACATTTGCAACAAGTAGTTATTAATAGTGGTAATGTGTGTACAAAAGCTCAGTCCTGTAGTTCAAATGGTTCCTAAGATATTGGCAAAAATCTGAAAAAAAGTTTTGACACCGTGTATCTCGAAAACGAAAGAGAAAAATGGAAAAGGAAAAGAATGTTTCTTTTTTCAAGAGGAATTTACAGTTTTCCGTTGTGACACTTATTTAGGAACACCCTGTATTCAACTGTTGCAATAATAAAGAAATAGCACTTTCTCATAAAACTGTACCAATATCAAAAAGTTATGCCTTCAAAAAATTATTGGTAAGTTGTTCTGTTTAGGGTATACAAGACACTGACATGATTCTCGCATACAATTGACCATAATTTTGTAAATGCCCTATATAACATAATTAAACCCTATATTGGAAGCATGAGAGAGATGAGCTTAATCTAAATTTGAAATAATATATAGGGTGTCCCATTTAAAAAATAGTATGTTTGGTTCACTCTGGTAATACGTAACACCCTGTAGATACGAATATAATTTTTAAATGTGCAGTTTTAAGTTGGCTACAAATTTTGTAAATAACTTTTTTGATGTATTCTATAATAAAAGAGATATCGTACTTCGACGTACCCTGTATATTTTATTTTGAAGTGATTTTTTTTTTAATTTAGATTTTTTGTTCGATATTTGAGGAGTATTTAACGTGAAATTGTGAGAAAAATAATGAAAAAAAGTTTTTTTCATGTTAATCATCATTAATTGATGTTTAAGGAGCAGCAAACCTGCTTCTTTAATTTTTTATAGAACTTTGAAGATTCGGGAAAGGAAAACGGTTCTACCGATCGATTTCAAAATAAAACAAAACCCACAAACATTGGTACTTTTCGCAATATTTGCAAAGTGGTAGTTAATTTTCCAAAATAGCCGATAAAGTCATTTTTTGCACATTTTCAAATTAATGCTGAATATAAAAACTTTTTTTTCTCAAACATAGCAAAAGGCCATTGAAGAAGATTGATTCAAGTTTCCAAATCCCACACTCCGTTCACTGTACGATCATTAGTTCGTGAGATTCTATGATCAAAAAAAAAGGTGACTTTTCACTCAATAGTCGATATTTCAATGAGAAAAAGACGTACCGAAAATTATAAAAAATCAAATTGAAGCTGAGGAATCAGGCTGAATGACCCTGGTGTTGATTAAGCCAGAAAAATTTTTCTGCGCCCATGGGCAGTTTAAAAAAAATTGTAAAATTTTTGCTTGCATTATTTCTTTTGATTGCGCCGTGATGCCGAAAAAAAAAATTGTATCCCAATATTTCAAAACTAAAATCTTCAAGTTCAAGATGTTTTTCTTTTTTTCTCGATATGATCATTATTCACGAAGTTACACCCTTTCAATAATCACAAAAGATTGGAAAGTTTACACCTCTCTTAATTTTTTTGCCGAGTTTATGTTTTTTTTAAATCATTCGTTTTTACACAGGCTGTAGGTGTTGCACAATAATATGAAAAACTAACGCAAGAATGCAGCATCTCTTAATACTTGGTGGTTTGGGGTAAGTTATTGTCGGTAACTACCCCAGTTGTCCAATATTCTTCTTCTTTCTGTAAAATTTACTTGCATTTTCCGCTTTTCTTTTAATAAAATTGTTTCTGACTTCAACATATACAAATCTGATATAACCTAAAAAATACAATAATTTTCTTTTTTGTTAAAAGGAACTGTAACCTGTATAACTTTTACCAATTTCGTTAATGCACATATTTTTTTTTAGGTCATCACGGAGGCCCTCCACCACCCCGTCGTTAAATGATGACGAATTCCTAGTTTTACAATTTTCCTAATATTTTACACATACAGTATTTTTAATTATAATGAAATTGTAATAAAGCACGCTTGAATACCGTTGTTGAGTTTTTTGGAAATAGTAGAAATCTGACAAGTCTAACAGGTGGTGCTACGTTATATGTATATTTTCTTTACAAAATCAATTTGAAAGAAAAAATGCAACCAATCTTGTATTATTGAGATATATTATTTTTGCAATGCGAAATGTGAATTATTCTCGAATTATTTTTCGATTTGTTTTTGTTTTTAATGCCAAAAATTTGAATATTTAACATAGTTTCTTATGGGAAATGATGCATACCCTTACAATCTAATTACAGGTGAAAAAATCAAATGGTAAGACGATAAAAATATTAATTAATAGATGGGAAAAAGAAAAAGTATGTTGGAGTTCGTGCTCCTTCTCTAGTCTCCCTTATTATACAGGGTGTAACTAAATAAGTGTAAAACATTTAAGGGGGTGATTCCTCATCGAAAAAAAGATAGGATCTTTCATATAAAGAAACTTCATTGGAGCATCCCTTGTTAAGATACAGCCCCTTAAAGGTGGTACATAAAATTTGTTTAACAATTTTTTTCACAAGCACTAAACAAGTTACAATATTGAAATTAACCTGACATTTTCTACTACCAAAAAGACACTTAGCCAGTAATTTATTTGGTTTACCCCATGGTAGTAAGGGGTGGAAAACGCAACCCCTAAAATTTATTTCCAACGTAATTTTTTGTCTTATTATTTTTTTACCATTTAAAAAATTATTTCCGATAGCCTGTTTCATTCTAAAAAAAAATGTCTCTTGAATTTTTTGCCCAAATTAAACCAGTTCGCAGTAAAAAATTATTTTACGAACAACTACAGAGATACATCGTCATAAATGCGGACTGGATTTACTGTTATTTTGTAGTTACTACCTGCATTAAATGATTAAAGGGGAATAATCAAAACTAATTTAATAATAACAAAACATACAACATGTAGAAATCATAGTAAATGTTCAATATGTCTACCTTCAGACATTACGCATGCGTCTAGACGTCGGCGCATTGAGCCACGTATTCGCTCAAATATTCCTGGAGTCTCTCTAATTACCCTGCACGCATCGATAATGCGGTTTCTTAAGTCCTCTACATCGCGAACAGGAGTACGATAAACCAAATGCTGCAAATGGCCCCAAGTAGACAAATCCAGAGGATTGAGATCCGGGGATCGAGCGGGCCAATTCTGTGGTCCTCCTCGACCTATCCACTGATTTGCATATGTTTCAGTTAAATGCTGACGTGCTACTTGACTAAAATGGGCGGGAGCCCCATCATGCATAAAAACCATATCCCTTCTGACGCCCAAAGGAACTTCCTCCAGCAGTACGGGGGGATGCACTTTTCTTAAAAATTGAACGTATGCCTCACCATTTAATCGAGGAGGTAGAAAATGAGGCCCAATTAAATAATCCCCAATAACTCCGACCCACACCTTAAGAGAAAACTGTTCTTGATGGTTAGTTTCGACAATAGCGTGATGGTTTTCATCAGCCCATATGTGGTAATTATGAAAATTAATAATCTTGTCCCGAGAAAAACTACATTCGTCTGTGAATTCGATCGTCTTCAGAAAGTCACGATTTCTTCTAATCATTTCCAGCATCCAATTGCAAAATTCAAGACGGTTCGGAAAGTCTCGCGGTAACAGTGCCTGTACTCGTTGCAGATGGTAAGGGTATAAGAGATGTTCCTTTAAAATTCGAAATACCGTCATATGATCAACATTTAGCTGGAAAGCAATCTTTCTAGTACTGGTAGTAGGTTGTTCTTCTATCAAATTAAGTACTGCTGCCTCAAGCTGTGGTGTTCTTACTTCTCGATGGCGACCACAATCCTGCGTTCTTTTGTTGAATGAACCATATTCACGTAATCGTTGATGAAGTCAGACAAATATTCTATGTGAAGGATGCTGCCGTTGAGGATACATTTCAGCATATCTTGTAGAAGCTTCTAACCCATTCCCCTGCGACAGACCGTAAACGTAATGCATATCAGCCATTTCCTCATTTGTGTATGCCATTTTAATAACAAGTGAATTATTAAAGTAACAAATTAAGAACAGAACAATACACAATTAGTATTACTTCAATTTCAAAAATTTACAAACTGACAGCTTGATTCCAATTTAATTGTCAGTATCGCTAATAGCGGCCTACTAGATAAATTAGTTTCGTATTTTCGTTTTATGGCGATATGTATCTTGTTCGTAAAATAATTTTTTGCTGCGAACTGGTTTAATTTGGGCAAAAAATTCAAGAGACATTTTTTTTTAGAATGAAACAGGCTATCGGAAATAAATTTTTAAATGGTAAAAAAATAATAAGACAAAAAATTACGTTGGAAATAAATTTTAGGGGTTGCGTTTTCCACCCCTTACAACCATGGGGTAAACCAAATAAATTACTGGCTAAGTGTCTTTTTGGTAGTAGAAAATGTCAGGTTAATTTCAATATTGTAACTTGTTTAGTGCTTGTGAAAAAAATTGTTAAACAAATTTTATGTACCCCCTTTAAGGGGCTGTATCTTAACAGGGGATGCTCCAATGAAGTTTCTTTATATGAAAGATCCTATCTTTTTTTCGATGAGGAATCACCCCCTTAAATGTTTTACACTTATTTAGTTACACCCTGTATGTATATTGAAAAACTGTTTTCATTCTCATTTACATTTAATTATTAAATATAAAATCAGATGTCTAAGTAAAAAATTAAACTTTGCATGCACCACGGTAGACACTAGGATAATTATGCCCTTACGCGACTTGTTTTCCTGTTGGCTGTTGACATGTATCTCCCTTGGTACAGTACGTCTCAAACTCGATAGTATGATCCTACTGTGAGGATACAAAAAATTTAAATACAATTTGGGGTACGTGGTGTTAAATGAGATCTGGTAGGCTCCATTTTCAATCGAAAGTATTATCTATAGAATTTGACATCATTAATTATATTTTTTCCAGAAAAATACCCAATTTTGTTTCCTGTTAAGAAGCTCTCTTTTTTCTATTAAACTTTTATTAGAGAAATTTTTCTATATTACTTTCCCTTTAGAAGTTATAAGCAATATCGTCCTAAAGAGTCTCAAAAGAAATAGGCGCGCGGTTCATCCCTAAAAAGATGCTTCTAAATGAAGGTAACCGACTAAAGTTTTAAAACAAAAACCTACAGCATGTAACTTTTTTTATTTCATAAAGTATATTTTTCTGATAAATTACATATTTTTCGGCGTGGTTAGTCAATTGTTATAAACAAAAATTACTCCGCTGAATGGCTTTTATCACCGTAAAATGGACCAAAATAAACACATTTTGTTCTTTGACAAAAGTTCAAAAAATGCTTCGTTTCCGAGATATTTACAATTTAATGTGAAATCGCCAGAATGTTCCATCCGGAATTAATGAAACGCTTATTTCAACTTAAGAACTTGTCGAAATAACGAAAAACTTATTATTTAGAAATTAAATAAAAAATAAATTAATATACTTTTATTGCTCTTAATATTTTTGTAAAATAATTATCCTATACAATAAATTATCCAATAACTTTTTTATTTTTCGAGACCGCTAGGTCAATTATTATTATTAGGTTAATTTTACGTTTTAAAAAGCTTATTTAGTTTAGTTTTGGTATAACTTTCAAGTCAATTTTAGCCATTTATAAAACCAAAATTCGAATATTTAAATTTTACTAATTATTTGCAAAAAGCTTACTCCGGCTACAAAACCAAACAAAATGATCTTTTGAACATTTGTACTGTTAACATATATCGATTAAGAAATATCATAATAATGTTTATTGTAAATATAATCTAATCCAAGATATTGTAAAAAGAAAATTTAAATTTGAAGTGTCATCATAATTTTCTTTAAAAGATTTTTTTTACTCGTTTTAGACCTTCAATAAAATGATTGACCCATACCAAAAAAATATATATCTTAAAGTAGGAAATCTGCCGATTATTATGCTATTCTGGAATTAAAATCTGTTCAGTAATTTTTGAGAAAAAAATTCCGAGAGTTTGTCGATTTCAATCACTTTTTTCACATTAAATTGTAAAAATCTCGGAAACGAAGCATTTTCCGAATTTTAGTCAAAGAACAAAAAGTGTTTATTTTGGTCCATTTTACAATAAAAAACTATTTTCAAAGCCATATTCGGCGAGTAATCTTTTTTACAACTTTTTTGTTTATAACAATTGGCAGACCACGCCGAAAAATATAAAAAATATATGTAAATTATCGGACAAATACACTTTATAAAATAAAAAAGGTTCATGCTGTAGGTTTTTGTTTTAAAAATTTAGTCGGTTCATGCCTTTTTTTAGGGGTGAGCCGCTCGCCTAAAACAGGTACCACCTAAAAATCAGAAGGATCAAGTAGTCGTTGGAAAATAATGGAATGTTCGTTGTTTAAAGTGCGCAAATGTCACAAAATACTTGTCATTACTCAATGCGAACGTCACAAGTATAACTTTTGTGCTTACAAAATGTTTTCTCATTCAGAAAAAGTTATGTTGCTAATTTACGGCGAGTCACAAAAAAAAATTAACAAGAACTGTAGAATTATATCGAGAAATGTATCCAGAGCGCCTTATTCCTGTTCATAGAAATTTTACATGTTTGGAGGCTACCTTGCGACGAAATGAAGATACAGACCTAATTTTATAACTCAAATTGTAGTAAATGTAGAAACTGTTGGTCAGAACCTTTTCTGGCACGTTCTTTGGACGGAGGAAAATCGGTTTGTTAGTAATGGTTTAGGTACTTAATTCAACTAAAAATACCTATTTCTGTCTCTTATATGTATAAACTATACTATTCTGAGAATATACACTCAAAAGAAACTCAGTCCCTTAGTCAAAATGACGCAGATGTCCTTATAATTGAAACAACAAAAGAACAATTTAATACAACAAATTCAACTATTGTAGTTGGTGAAGATGTTGACTTATTAATACTCACTGCAAGTACTCCAATTGATAAAATTATATACTTTTTAAAACCTGAAAAGGCTCAACAGCGAACAGAAATATATTCTTCAAATCTGCTTATCCAAAATGCCAAAACCATATCTTATTCTTACATGCGATAACTGGCTTACGATCCTACATCAGCAATGTTCAGAAGGGGTAAAACGTAAGTATTAAAATTATTTGGAAAAAAAGATTTGATTAATTGCAGAAATTGATTCTTCACCTCAAACAATAATCACAAAAGGAATTCGCTTTCTCCTTGCTGTTAAGGAGCTCCAAAAAAAATGATTGTCTAGATAAATATAGATATTTAACTTCTGTAAAAAAAATACATGAAACAAGTACAACTATCTTGTCTTCTTCCAACATCGACTTCTGCTAATCAACACTTTATCGAGTATACTATCAAGTTCAGACATGGCTAGGCAATCGACTGAACCCAGAAGACTGGGGTTGGAAATTAACAGATAATACTTTGGAACCGATTCAAACTTTACTTCCACCTGCTTTGGAAAAACTCCTAAACACTATTTTTTGCAATTGCAAAAAAGGTTGTAGTGTTAAATGTGGCTGTAGAAGAGTAGGGTTACTGTGTTCTCCAGCGTGTACTAATTGCCAAAGCCAGTCTTGCTCAAATGTCCAATTGAATACAACAGACGAATATTCATGTGATTTCGATAAAGAGACAGCTGATTCATCTTCATTTGAACAATTTATGAACATCCAGCAAGAAGAATATGAAGAAGAAGAAGAAGAAATCGAAGAAAACATGACTGTTGAAGTCGACTTTGAAGAGTATGAATCAGATTAAAATATCAAAAGAAATCAGAACTACAGTTAAAGTCAATAATCAATATCAATATCAATAATCATCATACAGTTAAAAGAGTATTGTCCCTGAAAATTCCGTCATAACAGTTCGTGGAATGGGCCTACCGGGAAAACCACGTTAAAAAAACTCGTCAAAGTACACTACCTCACAGGTGGTGTGGAAATGTGTGCATATCATGTAGAACGTGACTCCTTCAACTATCGCGATATCTCAGGAATGGTGATTCTTAAAAAAAAATTATAAGGACCATTTTTGTAGATAATTTTAAGATCTATAATTTTTGTCAGAGCTACTTTTTTCATGAAAAATTCGTTCGTTATCGAAAAAAATTTAAAAAACCTCAAATTTTGACCTTTTACCCCGAATAACATGGAATCGATGGGGACTTTTGACTTTTTATTTCTAATGGTGCACCCAAGGTCTCCACCAAAATTTAGCTCTGTCGGAATTTTCGTTATTTGAAATGTCTATTTTGACCAGGCTACACCCTGAATAAAATTTCTACTATATCCTTTCCGAGGATCATATTTTATATAATACACTATTTTTCGCAGTAGTAAACTAATCTCCCAAAATTTCCACTATTCTACCACGTAGATACAAAAAAAATGTATACCGAGAATCGATAAATGTTATCTTATCTAGTTTCGCCCATCTCAGCTTATAAATAGGAATATCAGAAAATCCATAGTTAGACAGTATCCGAACCTTGTATTCACTGTTTGATAATCGCAATTATGGTACCACCGCCACCACCACACGAACATCCTCCCCATCATGGAGGTCCACCAGGTCCACACGGACCCCACGGAGGCCCCCCTGGCCCTCACGGAGGCCCACCTGGCCATCACGGAGGCCCACCTGGTCCTCATGGCGGCCCACCACCACCAGGCCCAGGTATATATTTGTTTGTTTTTTGTACAATTATTTCGACAGTATGAATTTTGAAAATCTTGTAGTGAAAATACATAATTTTTTTGTGCATAATATTTAAGCTTTTTTGATCATTACATCTGCGTTATTTTAAATTGAAACATGTTGGTACCTACGTAATAATTACCTGCAATATAATCAAATGAAGTAAACAATATTCTTCAGTAGGTACCAGAAATGTAATTATGCAACATATACACATACAGGTTGGTCCCGAGGTAATGGGCCAAAATTCATGGGTAGATTCCCGAAGCAAAAATATTGCGATTTAAGCGAACTTACCTTAGTACAAAAGTTGATAGTTAAAGAGATACAGGGTGTTAAATGTAAAATATTATTTTAGTTTTTTTTCATTTATTTCTTAATAAATGCAAATATCTTGACAAAATTTTGGGGTTTGGGGTTCTTTGGGTAGAGGAATTGAAATTTGTTCACATTTTGGTTATAGTTCATAGAGGGCGCCAGCTGCCGTAGATTGAAGTTGTTGGAAACGACATAACTTTTTTGTACTTTAAGGTATCTCATCTTTGGTATTAAATTCTTATTTTCCAACTTTTTTTACACAAAAAAGATGGACTTTATGAAAGTAGCTGTCTCGCACCGTTTCCGAGATGTTTGGCTTTGAAACTTACAATGCTAATAGTTGAAATAATTAAAATAATTTAGAAATGTCAAAAACAAGGATTTATTCAGAATTAAAAATTGTAATGAACAGTAAAATAGTAAATATTACTAAAAAATATGCCTTTTTGACAAAATTGTTCAAAATGTCCACCTCTAACTTCAATACATTTATCAACACGTTTATTAAAAGATTGTCTTGTTTTAAAGTATAAATCCTTAATGCGAAATGACTTTGCAGCATTTAAAACCTGCTACTAAAGTTCTTCTTAAGTGTTTATAGTTTCTCCATAAACAATTGATTTCATGTAACTTCAAAAACGAAGCATTCTATCTCACATTTATGTATACGAGTTTACAATTTAATGTGTAAGCTAATGTAATTTTAATTAGATACGAATAATACTTAATAGAAATTAACAAACAAAGGACAGCAATAAGACAAGTGGAAGACGTCAATTATTTGATTTTCGTCCAAATCCTACTTCAGAAACTTTACCGCTAAATTAATAATACCTGTAGGTACTTAATTGTAATTTAATCCAACAGCATTGGAAGTTTCAAAGCCAAATATCTCGTAAATGGTGCGAGATAGCTACTTTAATATAGAATACCTTTTTTGTGTAAAAATGTTGAAAAATAACAATTTGTTACCAAAGATGAGATACCTTAAAGTACAAAAAAGTTATTTCGTTTTTAACACATTCAATCTACTGCAGCTAGCGCCCTCTATGAACTTTAACCAAAATGTAAACAGATTTCAATTCCTCTACACAAGGAACTCCATTCCTCAAAATTTTGTGAAGATATTTGCATTAGTTAAGGAATAAATTTAAAAAAACTGAAATAATATTTAACATTTAACACCCCGTATCTCTGTAACTATCAACTTTTGGACTAAGGTAAGTTCGGCTAAATCGCAATATTTTTACTTGGGGAATCTACCCATGAATTTTGACCCATTACCTCGGGACCACCCTGTATATAATCCCGTGGATACGAGTTTCCTAGCTCTTTTTATTTTAGAACCATACGACTATGACTAAAATCAAATTTAGTTATATCGGAACAATGGTTTTGTAGGTAATTAATTCGTGTTAAAATTTTAAAGAAGAAAGACGTAAGGAAGACGACAGGCAACAGTTATTAGTTTAAAATTACAGAAGATTTTTAAATATACTTTCAGAAAAAATAGGCATGATCTATTAGTTATATATTTAATACTGTAGATGAAGTCATTTTTATCATTGTATATTTGACATTCTTGTTCTATTTAATTAAGATAAGGTATCTTAAAGTTGCTAAATTGATAATAAATAGAAACATAAATGAAAAAATATAGTCGGTTTAAATAAACTCAGCAAAAAATTTAACGAAACACAACAATTTTCAAATTGCTTTAATGATTTTTGAAAGGGTGTAACTTTGTGAACAATGGTCGTATCGAAAAAAAAAAGAAAAGCATCTTGAGGCTCGGACAATTAGCTTGATTCCTCGCTTCAACTTGACTGAAAAGTCACCTTTTCTTTTATCATCATGAACTAATGATCGTACAGCGACGGAAGGTAGGTTTTGGAAACATGAATCAATCCTCTTCAAGGTCCTTTTGGTATGTTCGTGAAAAAAAAATTTTTTACATACAATACTACTTTGAAAATGTGGAAAAAATTACTTTTTTCCACTGTTTTGAAAAATCAATAACCACTTTGCAAATATTGCATTATTTTTCTCGCAATGTCGCGTTAAATACTCATCAAAAATCGAAAAAAAAAATTCAATTTTGAAAAAAAATACAAATCTCAAATTTTTTTTGCGTTATTTAGTTCATAAGTTGATATTGAATACCCATCAAATGTCAAAAAATCAAGTCAAAATTCTAGATTATTTTTTTAGGGAAAAAAATTGAATTTTGAAAAAAAATAATTTTTGAAGGCATGAAAACTTTCGAAAAAAGAATCAATAAATCGTATAGTGACGCTTGCAAAAAAATGCATGTAGATTCACTTGAGGATATCAACTTAAATTTATGCAATTAATTTTAACTCGATGAAATACGGCTTGTGAAAAAAATCACATCACAACTGATCAGAAAATGATTCAGTATAATTTTCTGAATATTTTTAAATCCGAACAAAAATTTTTTTCAAAATTATTTTTTTTTATTTCAAAAAAGAATTTTGTTTTCGACATTTGAAATATTCAATGTGAATTTGTGAAAATAATAACACAAAAAAATTTTGAAACTTTTTCATCTTGATTATCATTAATTATTGATGTTTAAGGAGCAATAAACCTGCCCCTTTAATTTTTTATAAAACTGTAGTATTCAGGAAAAAAGGAAATTGAGCTAAAAAAAACCCTACAAACATTGGTACTTTTCGCAACATTTGCGAAGTAGTCGTTGATTTTCTAAAGCAACAGAAAAACTCACTTTTTACACTTTTTCAAATTAATACTGAGAATAAAAAAAAATGATCTCAAGATTTCAAAAGATGCTATTCTTTTTTTCTCGATACGACCATTATTCACGAACTTACGAAAACTTTCGAAAAACACAAAAAAATTTGGAAATTTTACTGCTCCCTTAATTTTTTTGCTGAGTGTATGTTTTCTTTAAATCATTCGTTTTTACACAGGCGATAGTTGCTGTTGTTGCACAATAGTATGAAAAACTAATGCAAGAATGCAGCATCTCTAATACTTGGTGGTTTGGGGTAAGTTATTATCGGTAACTACCCCAGTTGTCCAATATTCTTCTTCTTTCTGTAAAATTTACTTGCATTTTCCGGTTTTCTTTAATAAAACTGTTTCTGACTTCAACATATACAAATTTGATATAACCTAAAAAATAAAATAATTTTCGTTTTTGTCAAAAGGAACTGTAATCTGTATAACTTTTACCAATTTTATTAATGCACATATTTTTTTTTAGGTCATCACGGAGGTCCTCCACCACCCCATCATTAAATGATGACAAATTCCTAATTTTACAATTTTCCTAAAATTTTACACATACCTACAGTATTTTTTAATTATAATGAATTTGTAATAAAGCATGTTTGAATACCGTTGTCGATTTTTTTTATAAATAGTAGGAATCTGGTGAAAGCTGCTACGTTATTTATTTTCTTTACAAAAGTAATCTACTATCAAGACCAGAACCCACAGGGTGTTTAACTCAAGAATACCTGCATAGGATATAAACTAAATGTTTTCATTTATTCAGAACAAATTTTAGTTTTCTTCGCAGATTTCTCTGCCCGAGTGTTCCACACAAAAGTTCTCAGCCTCGTATCTCGGTAACAGAAAAAGATATATTGAATTCAGAAAAAAACAGATGATAGAGCTCATCGATCGCTTCGTTACAGATTGCAACTTTTTTTCAGAGCAAATTGGAGTTGGTGCTACAGTCGAAAGAATTTTTTTGTTGGCAAGAACTTTGTAATAACGTTTATCCGATACCTTGTTCAATTCTAAACAATTTTTGGCAAATTACTATTTTTCAAAAACTTAATAGTTTCAGAGATATCGGGCTCTTCAAACGTAGTTTAAAGTTTCCAATTATTACCTTACATAACTATCGAAGTCAATTTAACAGTTTTTTTAAGGAATAGTGAAATAAAAATATGTATTTCTGTAAAATATGGCGAGTTTTTTAAATACATTATTCTTTTTGTATAACAAATCATAATTATTTGTGCGGTTGTCCTAATATAAAGCCTGATTGTATAGCGAAATTTTTAAATATTTGAGAATATTTTTGTCCAAAATGAACGTGATGCCATCTTACGTAATATTTTAACAACGTTACCTTTTAGTTCTAACATATGGCAACTTTTGGCTACTGTATTTCCATCTATTGGCGATGATCGATGAAATTTCTCTGGCAACCCTGACTCTATTAGCGATTAGATGGTGCTAGTGCAGTTACTGTACCACAGATTATGATGGAGTCAGTAGAATTAAGGTTGATCTCGGGTTCCCAGATTTTGTTTTACTTTACTTGACATTTGTAAATTTGTGCTATTTATTAAAAAAAACTGTTAAAATTTCATTGTTGTAGTGTTATAGATAGAAATGTTATGTAATGAATTACTCAAAGTATGTGGAAATTATAATTGTCTAAAATGTATAGAAAATTCAAATTTATATTTTAAGGTTGACAATATCCAAGCATGGCAGTTGATTGTGGTACTTTATCTATCAATATCTAGGGACATTTTATGTAGTTTAGTCATATGATTAACTAAATTTATTTACTCATATGAGTTTGGTCAATCTAGAGACTTTAGGTACATTTTAAAATAATTTTCAAATTTGGAATGTTTGAAATTGAACAATTTTTGCATTATTATATGTATCTTCACTTTAATTCAAATTAATTTCCCCACATTCGTCAACATTTAAAGTATAGCAAACTAGTTTATCATTACCCGAAATAAAACACGATTTATATTTTTGAGTACACTATTGACCATAATCTATTTGCTGAGATACATTCTTAACAGTATTAAATTCGGACTTAAGGTCAGTGGAAGACAAGCTAGTGAACGACTTATCTGAAGAAACAGACGTGAAACTTGAATTAATGTGTTCCTTGGGATTCAGATGGATTTGCAAGTCCCACTGACGCCTAGATCTGAATTGCTTGTTCCTCGAGTCCTTCGCTTTAGTCCTTTTTTGTTCCTCCAGGATATCAATGACTTCCGGACGAATGTCCCCTCTTTCAGTGAAAATTCCTATAGTGTTCAGCACCTTCTCGTTGACCTTGGACATATCTCGGACTGTCAGCTTTAGGGGGTTGGACTTTTCCCTGCATGCTGAAAAGTAGAAGGATACAAGTGTAAAAAGTCATTCTTTGCCAGCTTGGTTAAAAACATGAGAAAAGAAAATGTTTTTAAAAATTTAAAGATAGTTTTGAAAGTACAAGCTAGAGAAAGGAAAGGTATGCTCTGCAGCAATAGACAAGGAAAATATACAAAGAATGGCAAAATTGTGAAATAGAAATGAACCAGAAGGATGGCTACAAACTGTAAAATTTACAATTTTAAAGGTGAATCAAATCAAGGTAGACCACAATAGGAAGAATCCTGAATACAATTCAATATTTTCAAAGACAGCCCAAGGGGGATCGAAAAAATTGACAGAAAGGAAAAACGAAACAAAACATCCGATCGACTTTTTCAACTCCAAATCACTTTTGGACAAACACAAATTCTAAAGGTTGGTATACAAATGTTCCACTAGCAATTAATACTGTATCTACATGGACAAAAGAATCTATAGCTAAAATTGGACTGGGCATCACAAATAATAAAATTACCAACCATTCAAACCGTGCCAGTAGTCAGTACAGTTTCTCACTTAACCAAAGCAGGTATAAGTGACCAACAACTGATAAAGATAACCGGACACTCACCGACATCATCCATTAAACCCTACCTTGAAATTGACGCTGAACATCACGAAAGTCTTATTATTAACTTATGAATCTCGGATAGAATAAGTCAAAAGGAATATTCAACATGTATGGAAACTAGTAAAGAAAATATTGAAATCAGTATTCTGAAAACATAACAGATGGTTGAGAGTTGATTAAAATAAATATTTTTAAAGCAGCAGAAATTTGTATTTATGATTGTAGACTAGGCGGTATCTGTTTTGGTTTGGGTGAACCGTATATCCACGGAGATTTTTGGCTTTTTGGCTTTTCACTAGAAATGAAAATTTTTCTACGCGCATAAAAAAACGTAGGCTTAACTTTTGGCGGCACAATATGTTTAAAAAATTCAAATATGTCATATTTTTCTTCCTATTTAATTATGCATCTGAAGAGTTGATTTTAGACGAAAATGGAAGAGGAAATAAATGTTTGTAGTTAAATTTTACATAATGTGACTGGTTACAAATCGAATGGATCATGATTATTATGGTAAAAATCGAAAAAATCGCCAAAAATAGAGTTAAAAAACAATACTTTTTAGGGAATTTTTTGGGGTCTTTAAATTGGGTATAGGACCTTCATACTTGGCTCAAGAAAACTTCATGTTATGTAGAAGCATCCCATCAAATTACATCAAAATCGGTTCCATAGATTTCGCATAATAATTTTGCAATCCAGATTTTGAAAAATAAATTTGCAAATTTTCAAAATGTTGCACAGCAAAAACCAAGGCCCTTAGATACTTGAAAATTTAATCACATATAGAAGGGCTCTCAAGCTTTCAAACGCTTTTCGAAATATTCGAATCCGTCAATTAGGAGAGCTCTGGCGCTTGTTTAAACATTGGTCGAATTTTTGTACTTATAAACAATTAGAATAACTTTGGGAATATCCAACCAAATCAAATTTTTTAAAATAGGTTTTAAAAATGTTTGCAAAAATATTCAAAATTTCACAGGAATCGATGACGAAATCGATTCGATCGAAGAAGTAGAAGACAACGCGGAAATTAATAATTATTTTGAGTTTGAAGATGAAGAAGTTGATGAATATAAAGAAGAAGAAAACAAAATCCCATGTAAAAAAGTTCGATAAAATATATATTTTTATACATATAAATAAATATAATAAACATTCATAAATTTAAAACAAAAATTTGTGTACATTGTTTAAATCCTGATTTATTAATGCAATTAAGTATGAATAAAATATTATTGATTTTTTATAATTAA